>NW_026530071.1:0-38336 GCF_028408465.1 Anastrepha ludens
AAAGATAAAGATAAAGATACAGATACAGATACAGACACAGATACAGATACAGATACAGATACAGATAAAGATACAGATACAGATACAGACACAGATACAGATACAGATAAAGATAAAGATAAAGATACAGATACAGATACAGATACAGATACAGATACAGATACAGTTAAAGATAAAGATAAAGATAAAGATAAAGATAAAGATAAAGATAAAGATAAAGATAAAGATAAAGATAAAGATAAAGATAAAGATAAAGATAAAGATAAAGATAAAGATAAAGATAAAGATAAAGATAAAGATAAAGATAAAGATAAAGATAAAGATAAAGATAAAGATAAAGATAAAGATAAAGATAAAGATAAAGATAAAGATAAAGATAAAGATAAAGATAAAGATAGAGATAAAGATAAAGATAAAGATAAAGATAAAGATAAAGATAAAGATAAGATAAAGATAAAGATAAAGATAAAGATAAAGATAAAGATAAAGATAAAGATAAAGATAAAGATAAAGTTAAAGATAAAGATAAAGATAAAGATAAAGATAAAGATAAAGATAAAGATAAAGATAAAGATAAAGATAAAGATTAAAGATAAAGATAAAGATAAAGATAAAGATAAAGATAAAGATAAAGATAAAGATAAAGATAAAGATAAAGATAAAGATAAAGATAAAGATAAAGATAAAGATAAAGATAAAGATAAAGATAAAGATAAAGATAAAGATAAAGATAAAGATAAAGATAAAGATAAAGATAAAGATAAAGATAAAGATAAAGATAAAGATAAAGATAAAGATAAAGATAAGATAAGATAAAGATAAAGATAAAGATAAAAGATAAAGATAAAGATAAAGATAAAGATAAAGATAAAGATAAAGATAAAGATAAAGATAAAGATAAAGATAAAGATAAAGATAAAGATAAAGATAAAGATAAGATATAAGATAAAGATAAAGATAAAGATAAAGATAAAGATAAAGATAAAGATAAAGATAAAGATAAAGATAAAGATAAGAAAAGATAAAGATAAAGATACAGATACAGATAAAGATACAGATACAGGTACAGACACAGATACAGATACAGATACAGATACAGATACAGATACAGATACAGATACAGATACAGATACAGATACAGATAAAGATACAGATACAGATACAGATACAGATACAGACACAGATACAGATACAGATACAGATAAAGATACAGATACAGATAAAGATACAGATACAGATAAAGATACAGATACAGATAAAGATACAGATCCAGATACAGGTAAAGATAAAGATAAAGATAAAGATAAAGATAAAGATAAAGATAAAGATACAGATACAGATACAGATACAGATACAGTTACAGATACAGATACAGATACAGATACAGATAAAGATAAAGATAAAGATAAAGATAAAGATAAAGATAAAGATAAAGATAAAGATAAAGATAAAGATAAAGATAAAGATAAAGATAAAGATAAAGATAAAGATAAAGATAAAGATAAAGATATAGATAAAGATAAAGATAAAGATAAAGATAAAGATAAGGATAAAGATAAAGATAAAGATAAAGATAAAGATAAAGATAAAGATAAGATAAAGATAAAGATAAAGATAAAGATAAAGATAAGATAAAGATAAAGATAAAGATAAAGATAAAGATAAAGATACAGATACAGGTACAGATACAGATAAAGATAAAGATAAAGATAAAGATAAAGATAAAGATAAAGATAAAGATAAAGATACAGATACAGATAAAGATACAGATACAGGTACAGACACAGATACAGATACAGATACAGATACAGATACAGATACAGATACAGATACAGATACAGATACAGATACAGATACAGATAAAGATACAGATACAGATACAGATACAGACACAGATACAGATACAGATACAGATAAAGATACAGATACAGATACAGACACAGATACAGATACAGATACAGATACAGATACAGATACAGATACAGATAAAGATACAGATACAGATAAAGATACAGATACAGATAAAGATACAGATACAGATAAAGATACAGATCCAGATACAGGTAAAGATAAAGATAAAGATAAAGATAAAGATAAAGATAAAGATAAAGATACAGATACAGATACAGATACAGATACAGATACAGTTACAGATACAGATACAGATACAGATACAGATAAAGATAAAGATAAAGATACAGATACAGATACAGATACAGATACAGATACAGATACAGTTAAAGATAAAGATAAAGATAAAGATAAAGATAAAGATAAAGATAAAGATAAAGATAAAGATAAAGATAAAGATAAAGATAAAGATAAAGATAAAGATAAAGATAAAGATAAAGATAAAGATAAAGATAAAGATAAAGATAAAGATAAAGATAGAGATAAAGATAAAGATAAAGATAAAGGCAAAGATAAAGATAAAGATAAAGATAAAGATAAAGATAAAGATAAAGATAAAGATAAAGATAAAGTTAAAGATAAAGATAAAGATAAAGATAAAGATAAAGATAAAGATAAAGATAAAGGTAAAGATAAAGATAAAGATAAAGATAAAGATAAAGATAAAGATAAAGATAAAGATAAAGGTAAAGATAAAGATAAAGATAAAGATAAAGATAAAGATAAATATAAAGATAAAGATAAATATAAAGATAAAGATAAAGATAAAGATAAAGATAAAGATAAAGATAAAGATAAAGATAAAGATAAAGATAAAGATAAAGATAAAGATAAAGATAAAGATAAAGATAAAGATAAAGATAAAGATAAAGATAGAGATAAAGATAAAGATAAAGATAAAGATAAAGATAAAGATAAAGATAAAGATAAAGATAAAGATAAAGATAAAGATAAAGATAAAGATAAAGATAAAGATAAAGATAAAGATAAAGATAAAGATAAAGATAAAGATAAAGATAAAGATAAAGATAAAGATAAAGATAAAGATAAAGATAAAGATAAAGATAAAGATAAAGATAAAGATAAAGATAAAGATAAAGATAAAGATAAAGATAAAGATAAAGATACAGATACAGATACAGATACAGATACAGATACAGATACAGATACAGATACAGATACAGTTACAGATACAGATACAGTTACAGATACAGATACAGATACAGATACAGATACAGATACAGATACAGATACTGATACAGATACAGATAAAGATAAAGATACAGATACAGATACAGATACAGATACAGATAAAGATACAGATACAGATACAGACACAGATACAGATACAGATACAGATATAGATACAGATAAAGATACAGATACAGATAAAGATACAGATACAGATAAAGATACAGATACAGATAAAGATACAGATCCAGATACAGGTAAAGATAAAGATAAAGATAAAGATAAAGATAAAGATAAAGATAAAGATAAAGATAAAGATACAGATACAGATACAGATACAGATACAGTTACAGATACAGATACAGATACAGATACAGATACAGATAAAGATAAAGATAAAGATACAGATACAGATACAGATACAGATACAGATACAGTTAAAGATAAAGATAAAGATAAAGATAAAGATAAAGATAAAGATAAAGATAAAGATAAAGATAAAAATAAAGATAAAGATAAAGATAAAGATAAAGATAAAGATAAAGATAAAGGTAAAGATAAAGATAAAGATAAAGATAAAGATAAAGATAAAGATAAAGATAAAGATAAAGATAAAGATAAAGATAAAGATAAAGATAAAGATAAAGATAAAGATAAAGATAAAGATAAAGATAAAGATAAAGATAAAGATAAAGATAAAGATAAAGATAAAGATAAAGATAAAGATAAAGATAAAGATAAAGATAAAGATAAAGATAAAGATAAAGATAAAGATAAAGATAAAGATAAAGATAAAGATAAAGATAAAGATAAAGATAAAGATAAAGATAAAGATAAAGATAAAGATAAAGATAAAGATAAAGATAAAGATAAAGATAAAGATAAAGATAAAGATAAAGATAAAGATAAAGATAAAGATAAAGATAAAGATAAAGATAAAGATAAAGATAAAGATAAAGATAAAGATAAAGATAAAGATAAAGATAAAGATAAAGATAAAGATAAAGATAAAGATAAAGATAAAGATAAAGATAAAGATAAAGATAAAGATAAAGATAAAGATAAAGATAAAGATAAAGATAAAGATAAAGATAAAGATAAAGATAAAGATAAAGATAAAGATAAAGATAAAGATAAAGATAAAGATAAAGATAAAGATAAAGATAAAGATAAAGATAAAGATAAAGATAAAGATAAAGATAAAGATAAGATAAAGATAAAGATAAAGATAAAGATAAAGATAAAGATAAAGACAAAAGATAAAGATAAAGATAAAGATAAAAATACAGATACTGATACAGATACAGATACAGATACAGATAAAGATAAAGATAAAGATAAAGATAAAGATAAAGATAAAGATAAAGATAAAGATAAAGATAAAGATAAAGATAAAGATAAAGATAAAGATAAAGATAAAGATAAAGATAAAGATAAAAATAAAGATACAGATACTGATACAGATACAGATACAGATACAGATACAGATACAGATACAGGTAAAGATAAAGATAAAGATAAAGATAAAGATAAAGATACAGATACAGATACAGATACAGATACAGTTACAGATACAGATACAGATACAGATACAGATAAAGATAAAGATAAAGATACAGATACAGATACAGATACAGATACAGATACAGATACAGATACAGATAAAGATACAGATACAGAAACAGATACAGATAAAGATAAAGCTACAGATACAGATACAGACACAGATACAGATACAGATACAGATACAGATACAGATACAGATACAGATACAGATACAGATACAGATACAGATACAGATACAGATACAGATAAAGATACAGATACAGATAAAGATACAGATACAGATACAGATACAGATACAGATACAGATAAAGATAAAGATAAAGATACAGATACAGATACAGACACAGATACAGATACAGATACAGATACAGATAAAGATACAGATACAGATACAGACACAGATACAGATACAGATACAGATACAGATACAGATAAAGATACAGATACAGATAAAGATACAGATACAGATAAAGATACAGATACAGATAAAGATACAGATCCAGATACAGGTAAAGATAAAGATAAAGATAAAGATAAAGATAAAGATAAAGATAAAGATAAAGATAAAGATACAGATACAGATACAGATACAGATACAGATACAGTTACAGATACAGATACAGATACAGATAAAGATAAAGATAAAGATAAAGATAAAGATAAAGATAAAGATAAAGATAAAGATAAAGATAAAGATAAAGATAAAGATAAAGATAAAGATAAAGATAAAGATAAAGATAAAGATAAAGATAAAGATAAAGATAAAGATAAAGATAAAGATAAAGATAAAGATAAAGATAAAGATAAAGATAAAGATAAAGATAAGATAAAGATAAAGATAAAGATAAAGATAAAGATAAAGATAAAGATAAAGATAAAGATAGAGATAAAGATAAAGATAAAGATAAAGGTAAAGATAAAGATAAAGATAAAGATAAAGATAAAGATAAAGATAAAGATAAAGATAAAGATAAAGATAAAGATAAAGAGAAAGATAAAGATAAAGATAAAGATAAAGATAAAGATAAAGATAAAGATAAAGATAAAGATAAAGATAAAGATAAAGATAAAGATAAAGATAAAGATAAAGGTAAAGATAAAGATAAAGATAAAGATAAAGATAAAGATAAAGATAAAGATAAAGATAAAGATAAAGATAAAGATAAAGATAAAGATAAAGATAAAGATAAAGATAAAGATAAAGATAAAGATAAAGATAAAGATAAAGATAAAGATAAAGATAAAGATAAAGATAAAGATAAAGATAAAGATAAAGATAAAGATAAAGATAAAGATAAAGATAAAGATAAAGATAAAGATAAAGATAAAGATAAAGATAAAGATAAAGATAAAGATAAAGATAAAGATATAGATAAAGATAAAGATATAGATAAAGATAAAGATAAAGATAAAGATAAAGATAAAGATAAAGATAAAGATAAAGATAAAGATAAAGATAAAGATAAAGATAAAGATAAAGATAAAGATAAGATAAAGATAAAGATAAAGATAAAGATACAGATACAGGTACAGATACAGATAAAGATAAAGATAAAGATAAAGATAAAGATTAAAGATAAAGATAAAGATAAAGATAAAGATAAAGATAAAGATAAAGATAAAGATAAAGATACAGATACAGATAAAGATACAGATACAGGTACAGACACAGATACAGATACAGATACAGATACAGATACAGATACAGATACAGATACAGATAAAGATACAGATACAGATACAGATACAGACACAGATACAGATACAGATACAGATACAGATAAAGATACAGATACAGATACAGACACAGATACAGATACAGATACAGATACAGATACAGATAAAGATACAGATACAGATAAAGATACAGATACAGATAAAGATACAGATACAGATAAAGATACAGATCCAGATACAGGTAAAGATAAAGATAAAGATAAAGATAAAGATAAAGATAAAGATAAAGATAAAGATACAGATACAGATACAGATACAGATACAGATACAGTTACAGATACAGATACAGATACAGATACAGATAAAGATAAAGATAAAGATACAGATACAGATATAGATACAGATACAGATACAGAAAGATAAAGATAAAGATAAAGATAAAGATAAAGATAAAGATAAAGATAAAGATAAAGATAAAGATACAGATACAGATACAGATAAAGATACAGATACAGGTACAGATACAGATACAGATACAGATACAGATACAGATACAGATACAGATACAGATACAGATACAGATACAGATAAAGATACAGATACAGATACAGATACAGATAAAGATAAAGATACAGATACAGATACAGACACAGATACAGATACAGATACAGATACAGATACAGATACAGATACAGATACAGATACAGATACAGATACAGATACAGATACAGTTACAGATACAGATACAGATACAGATACAGATACAGATACAGATACAGATACAGATACAGATACAGATAAAGATACAGATACAGATAAAGATACAGATACAGATACAGATACAGATAAAGATAAAGATACAGATACAGATACAGACACAGATACAGATACAGATACAGATAAAGATACAGATACAGATACAGACACAGATACAGATACAGATACAGATACAGATACAGATAAAGATACAGATACAGATAAAGATACAGATACAGATAAAGATACAGATACAGATAAAGATACAGATCCAGATACAGGTAAAGATAAAGATAAAGATAAAGATAAAGATAAAGATACAGATACAGATACAGATACAGATACAGATACAGTTACAGATACAGATACAGATACAGATACAGATACAGATAAAGATAAAGATAAAGATACAGATACAGATATAGATACAGATACAGATACAGATACAGTTAAAGATAAAGATAAAGATAAAGATAAAGATAAAGATAAAGATAAAGATAAAGATAAAGATAAAGATAAAGATAAAGATAAAGATAAAGATAAAGATAAAGATAAAGATAAAGATAAAGATAAAGATAAAGATAAAGATAAAGATAAAGATAAAGATAAAGATAAAGATAAAGATAAAGATAAAGATAAAGATAAAGATAAAGATAAAGATAAAGATAAAGATAAAGGTAAAGATAAAGATAAAGATAAAGATAAAGATAAAGATAAAGATAAAGATAAAGATAAAGATAAAGATAAAGATAAAGATAAAGATAAAGATAAAGATAAAGATAAAGATAAAGATAAAGATAAAGGTAAAGATAAAGATAAAGATAAAGATAAAGATAAAGATAAAGATAAAGATAAAGATAAAGATAAAGATAAAGATAAAGATAAAGATAAAGATAAAGATAAAGATAAAGATAAAGATAAAGATAAAGATAAAGATAAAGATAAAGATAAAGATAAAGATAAAGATATAGATAAAGATAAAGATAAAGATAAAGATAAAGATAAAGATAAAGATAAAGATAAAGATAAAGATAAAGATAAAGATAAAGATAAAGATAAAGATAAAGATAAAGATAAAGATAAAGATAAAGATAAAGATAAAGATAAAGATAAAGATACAGATACAGATACAGATACAGATAAAGATAAAGATAAAGATAAAGATAAAGATAAAGATAAAGATAAAGATAAAGATAAAGATAAAGATAAAGATAAAGATAAAGATACAGATACAGATACAGTTACAGATACAGATACAGTTACAGATACAGATACAGATACAGATACAGATACAGATACAGATACAGATACAGATACAGATACAGATACAGATACAGATACAGATAAAGATACAGATACAGATACAGATAAAGATACAGATACAGATACAGATACAGATAAAGGTAAAGATACAGATACAGATACAGATACAGATACAGATACAGATACAGATACAGATACAGATAAAGATACAGATACAGATACAGATACAGATAAAGATAAAGATACAGATACAGATACAGACACAGATACAGATACAGATACAGATAAAGATACAGATACAGATACAGACACAGATACAGATACAGATACAGATACAGATACAGATAAAGATACAGATACAGATAAAGATACAGATACAGATAAAGATACAGATACAGATAAAGATACAGATCCAGATACAGGTAAAGATAAAGATAAAGATAAAGATAAAGATAAAGATAAAGATACAGATACAGATACAGATACAGATACAGATACAGATACAGTTACAGATACAGATACAGATACAGATACAGATAAAGATAAAGATAAAGATACAGATACAGATATAGATACAGATACAGATACAGATACAGTTAAAGATAAAGATAAAGATAAAGATAAAGATAAAGATAAAGATAAAGATAAAGATAAAGATAAAGATAAAGATAAAGATAAAGATAAAGATAAAGATAAAGATAAAGATAAAGATAAAGATAAAGATAAAGATAAAGATAAAGATAAAGATAAAGATAAAGATAAAGATAAAGATAAAGATAAAGATAAAGATAAAGATAAAGATAAAGGTAAAGATAAAGATAAAGATAAAGATAAAGATAAAGATAAAGATAAAGATAAAGATAAAGATAAAGATAAAGATAAAGATAAAGATAAAGATAAAGATAAAGATAAAGATAAAGATAAAGATAAAGATAAAGATAAAGATAAAGATAAAGATACAGATACAGATACAGATACAGATAAAGATAAAGATAAAGATAAAGATAAAGATAAAGATAAAGATAAAGATAAAGATAAAGATAAAGATACAGATACAGATACAGTTACAGATACAGATACAGTTACAGATACAGATACAGATACAGATACAGATACAGATAAAGATACAGATACAGATAAAGATACAGATACAGATACAGATACAGATAAAGATAAAGATACAGATACAGATACAGATACAGATACAGATACAGATACAGATACAGATACAGATACAGATACAGATACAGATACAGATACAGATACAGATACAGATAAAGATAAAGATACAGATACAGATACAGATACAGATACAGATACAGATACAGATACAGATATAGATACAGATACAGATAAAGATAAAGATACAGATACAGATACAGATACAGATACAGATACAGATAAAGATACAGATACAGATACAGATACAGATATAGATACAGATAAAGATAAAGATAAAGATAAAGATAAAGATAAAGATAAAGATAAAGATAAAGATAAAGATAAAGATAAAGATAAAGATAAAGATAAAGATAAAGATAAAGATAAAGATAAAGATAAAGATAAAGATAAAGATAAAGATAAAGATAAAGATAAAGATAAAGATAAAGATAAAGATAAAGATAAAGATAAAGATAAAGATAAAGATAAAGATAAAGATAAAGATAAAGATAAAGATAAAGATAAAGATAAAGATAAAGATAAAGATAAAGATAAAGATAAAGATTAAGATTAAGATAAAGATAAAGATAAAGATACAGATACAGATACAGATACAGATACAGATACAGATACAGATACAGATACAGATACAGATACAGATACAGATACAGATACAGATACAGATACAGATACAGATAAGATAAGATAAAGATAAAGATAAAGATAAAGATAAAGATAAAGATAAAGATAAAGATAAAGATACAGATACAGATAC
The DNA here is from genome assembly GCF_028408465.1 of Anastrepha ludens. Taxonomy (NCBI): domain Eukaryota; kingdom Metazoa; phylum Arthropoda; class Insecta; order Diptera; family Tephritidae; genus Anastrepha; species Anastrepha ludens. The sequence goes on from NW_026530071.1 coordinate 10,301, forward strand.
AGATACAGATACAGATAAAGATAAAGATAAAGATAAAGATAAAGATAAAGATAAAGATAAAGATACAGATACAGATACAGATACAGATACAGATACAGATAAAGATAAAGATACAGATAAATATACAGATACAGATACAGATACAGATACAGATACAGATACTGATACAGATACAGATAAAGATAAAGATACAGATACAGATACAGATACAGATACAGATACAGATACAGATACAGATACAGATACAGATACAGATAAAGATACAGATACAGATACAGATACAGATACAGATACAGATACAGATATAGATACAGATACAGATAAAGATAAAGATACAGATACAGATACAGATACAGATACAGATACAGATACAGATAAAGATACAGATACAGATACAGATACAGATATAGATACAGATAAAGATAAAGATAAAGATAAAGATAAAGATAAAGATAAAGATAAAGATAAAGATAAAGATAAAGATAAAGATAAAGATAAAGATAAAGATAAAGATAAAGATAAAGATAAAGATAAAGATAAAGATAAAGATAAAGATAAAGATAAAGATAAAGATAAAGATAAAGATAAAGATAAAGATAAAGATAAAGATAAAGATAAAGATAAAGATAAAGATAAAGATAAAGATAAAGATAAAGATAAAGATAAAGATAAAGATAAAGATAAAGATTAAGATTAAGATAAAGATAAAGATAAAGATACAGATACAGATACAGATACAGATACAGATACAGATACAGATACAGATACAGATACAGATACAGATACAGATACAGATAAGATAAGATAAAGATAAAGATAAAGATAAAGATAAAGATAAAGATAAAGATAAAGATACAGATACAGATACAGATACAGATACAGATACAGATACAGATAAAGATAAAGATAAAGATAAAGATAAAGATAAAGATACAGATACAGATACAGATACAGATAAAGATAAAGATACAGATAAATATACAGATACAGATACAGATACAGATACAGATACAGATACTGATACAGATACAGATAAAGATAAAGATACAGATACAGATACAGATACAGATACAGATACAGATACAGATACAGATAAAGATAAAGATAAAGACAAAGATAAAGATAAAGATAAAGATAAAGATAAAGATAAAGATAAAGATAAAGATAAAGATAAAGATAAAGATAAAGATAAAGATAAAGATAAAGATAAAGATAAAGATAAAGATAAAGATACAGATACAGATACAGATACAGATACAGATACAGATACAGATACAGATACAGATACAGATACAGATACAGATAAAGATACAGATACAGATAAAGATAAAGATAAAGATACAGATACAGATACAGACACAGATACAGATACAGATACAGATACAGATAAAGATACAGATACAGATACAGATAAAGATACAGATACAGATAAAGATACAGATACAGATACAGATAAAGATAAAGATAAAGATAAAGATAAAGATAAAGATACAGATACAGATACAGATACAGATACAGTTACAGATACAGATACAGATACAGATACAGATACAGATACAGATAAAGATAACGATACAGGTACAGATACAGATACAGATACAGATACAGATACAGATAAAGATAAAGATAAAGATAAAGATAAAGATAAAGATAAAGATAAAGATAAAGATAAAGATAAAGATAAAGATAAAGATAAAGATAAAGATAAAGATAAAGATAAAGATACAGATACAGATACAGATACAGATACAGATACAGATACAGATACAGATACAGATACAGTTACAGATACAGATACAGTTACAGATACAGATACAGATACAGATACAGATACAGATACAAATACAGATAAAGATAAAGATAAAGATACAGATACAGATACAGATACAGATACAGATACAGATACAGATACAGATAAAGATAAAGATAAAGACAAAGATAAAGATAAAGATAAAGATAAAGATAAAGATAAAGATAAAGATAAAGATAAAGATAAAGATAAAGATAAAGATAAAGATAAAGATAAAGATAAAGATAAAGATAAAGATAAAGATAAAGATAAAGATAAAGATAAAGATAAAGATAAAGATAAAGATAAAGATCAAGATAAAGATACAGATACAGATACAGATACAGATACAGATACAGATACAGATACAGATACAGATACAGATACAGATACAGATACAGATACAGATAAAGATACAGATACAGATAAAGATAAAGATAAAGATACAGATACAGATACAGACACAGATACAGATACAGATACAGATACAGATACAGATACAGATACAGATACAGATACAGATACAGATACAGATACAGATAAAGATACAGATACAGATACAGATAAAGATACAGATACAGATAAAGATACAGATACAGATAAAGATACAGATACAGATACAGATAAAGATAAAGATAAAGATAAAGATAAAGATAAAGATACAGATACAGATACAGATATAGATACAGTTACAGATACAGATACAGATACAGATACAGATACAGATACAGATAAAGATAACGATACAGGTACAGATACAGATACAGATACAGATACAGATACAGATAAAGATAAAGATAAAGATAAAGATAAAGATAAAGATAAAGATAAAGATAAAGATAAAGATAAAGATAAAGATAAAGATAAAGATAAAGATAAAGATAAAGATAAAGATACAGATACAGATACAGATACAGATACAGATACAGATACAGATACAGATACAGATACAGATACAGATACAGTTACAGATACAGATACAGTTACAGATACAGATACAGATACAGATACAGATACAGATACAAATACAGATAAAGATAAAGATACAGATACAGATACAGATAAAGATACAGATACAGATAAAGATACAGATCCAGATACAGGTAAAGATAAAGATAAAGATAAAGATAAAGATAAAGATAAAGATAAAGATACAGATACAGATACAGATACAGATACAGATACAGATACAGTTACAGATACAGATACAGATACAGATACAGATACAGATACAGATACAGATACAGATACAGATACAGATACAGATACAGATAAAGATACAGATACAGATACAGATAAAGATACAGATACAGATACAGATACAGATAAAGGTAAAGATACAGATACAGATACAGATACAGATACAGATACAGATACAGATACAGATACAGATACAGATAAAGATACAGATACAGATACAGATAAAGATACAGATACAGATACAGATACAGATAAAGGTAAAGATACAGATACAGGTACAGATACAGATACAGATACAGATACAGATACAGATAAAGATAAAGATACAGATACAGATACAGATACAGATACAGATACAGATAAAGATACAGATACAGATACAGATAAAGATACAGATACAGATAAAGATACAGATACAGATACAGATAAAGATAAAGATAAAGATAAAGATAAAGATACAGATACAGATACAGATACAGATACAGATACAGATAAAGGTAAAGATACAGATACAGATACAGATACAGATACAGCTACAGATACAGATAAAGATACAGATACAGATACAGATAAAGATACAGATACAGATAAAGATACAGATACAGATACAGATAAAGATAAAGATAAAGATAAAGATAAAGATAAAGATAAAGATACAGATACAGATACAGATACAGATACAGTTACAGATACAGATACAGATACAGATACAGATACAGATAAAGATAACGATACAGGTACAGATACAGATACAGATACAGATACAGATACAGATAAAGATAAAGATAAAGATAAAGATAAAGATAAAGATAAAGATAAAGATAAAGATAAAGATACAGATACAGATACAGATACAGATACAGATACAGATACAGATACAGTTACAGATACAGATACAGTTACAGATACAGATACAGATACAGATACAGATACAGATACAGATACAAATACAGATAAAGATAAAGATAAAGATACAGATACAGATACAGATACAGATACAGATACAGATACAGATACAGATACAGATACAGATACAGATACAGATACAGATACAGATACAGATACAGATACAGATAAAGATACAGATACAGATACAGATAAAGATACAGATACAGATACAGATACAGATAAAGGTAAAGATACAGATACAGATACAGATACAGATACAGATACAGATACAGATACAGATACAGATAAAGATAAAGATACAGATACAGATACAGATACAGATACAGATAAAGATAAAGATACAGATACAGATACAGACACAGATACAGATACAGATACAGATAAAGATACAGATACAGATACAGACACAGATACAGATACAGATACAGATACAGATACAGATAAAGATACAGATACAGATAAAGATACAGATACAGATAAAGATACAGATACAGATAAAGATACAGATCCAGATACAGGTAAAGATAAAGATAAAGATAAAGATAAAGATAAAGATACAGATACAGATACAGATACAGATACAGATACAGATACAGATACAGTTACAGATACAGATACAGATACAGATACAGATAAAGATAAAGATAAAGATACAGATACAGATATAGATACAGATACAGATACAGATACAGTTAAAGATAAAGATAAAGATAAAGATAAAGATAAAGATAAAGATAAAGATAAAGATAAAGATAAAGATAAAGATAAAGATAAAGATAAAGATAAAGATAAAGATAAAGATAAAGATAAAGATAAAGATAAAGATAAAGATAAAGATAAAGATAAAGATAAAGATAAAGATAAAGGTAAAGATAAAGATAAAGATAAAGATAAAGATAAAGATAAAGATAAAGATAAAGATAAAGATAAAGATAAAGATAAAGATAAAGATAAAGATAAAGATAAAGATAAAGATAAAGATAAAGATAAAGATAAAGATAAAGATAAAGATAAAGGTAAAGATAAAGATAAAGATAAAGATAAAGATAAAGATAAAGATAAAGATAAAGATAAAGATAAAGATAAAGATAAAGATAAAGATAAAGATAAAGATAAAGATAAAGATAAAGATAAAGATAAAGATAAAGATAAAGATATAGATAAAGATAAAGATAAAGATAAAGATAAAGATAAAGATAAAGATAAAGATAAAGATAAAGATAAAGATAAAGATAAAGATAAAGATAAAGATAAAGATAAAGATAAAGATAAAGATAAAGATAAAGATACAGATACAGATACAGATACAGATAAAGATAAAGATAAAGATAAAGATAAAGATAAAGATAAAGATAAAGATAAAGATAAAGATAAAGATACAGATACAGATACAGTTACAGATACAGATACAGTTACAGATACAGATACAGATACAGATACAGATACAGATAAAGATACAGATACAGATAAAGATACAGATACAGATACAGATACAGATAAAGATAAAGATACAGATACAGATACAGATACAGATACAGATACAGATACAGATACAGATACAGATACAGATACAGATACAGATACAGATACAGATACAGATAAAGATAAAGATACAGATACAGATACAGATACAGATACAGATACAGATACAGATACAGATATAGATACAGATACAGATAAAGATAAAGATACAGATACAGATACAGATACAGATACAGATACAGATAAAGATACAGATACAGATACAGATACAGATATAGATACAGATAAAGATAAAGATAAAGATAAAGATAAAGATAAAGATAAAGATAAAGATAAAGATAAAGATAAAGATAAAGATAAAGATAAAGATAAAGATAAAGATAAAGATAAAGATAAAGATAAAGATAAAGATAAAGATAAAGATAAAGATAAAGATAAAGATAAAGATAAAGATAAAGATAAAGATAAAGATAAAGATAAAGATAAAGATAAATATAAAGATAAAGATAAAGATAAAGATAAAGATAAAGATAAAGATAAAGATAAAGATAAAGATAAAGATAAAGATTAAGATTAAGATAAAGATAAAGATAAAGATACAGATACAGATACAGATACAGATACAGATACAGATACAGATACAGATACAGATACAGATACAGATACAGATACAGATACAGATACAGATACAGATAAGATAAGATAAAGATAAAGATAAAGATAAAGATAAAGATAAAGATAAAGATAAAGATACAGATACAGATACAGATACAGATACAGATAAAGATAAAGATAAAGATAAAGATAAAGATAAAGATAAAGATACAGATACAGATACAGATACAGATACAGATACAGATAAAGATAAAGATACAGATAAATATACAGATACAGATACAGATACAGATACAGATACAGATACTGATACAGATACAGATAAAGATAAAGATACAGATACAGATACAGATACAGATACAGATACAGATACAGATACAGATACAGATACAGATACAGATAAAGATAAAGATACAGATACAGATACAGATACAGATACAGATACAGATACAGATACAGATACAGATATAGATACAGATACAGATAAAGATAAAGATACAGATACAGATACAGATACAGATACAGATACAGATAAAGATACAGATACAGATACAGATACAGATATAGATACAGATAAAGATAAAGATAAAGATAAAGATAAAGATAAAGATAAAGATAAAGATAAAGATAAAGATAAAGATAAAGATAAAGATAAAGATAAAGATAAAGATAAAGATAAAGATAAAGATAAAGATAAAGATAAAGATAAAGATAAAGATAAAGATAAAGATAAAGATAAAGATAAAGATAAAGATAAAGATAAAGATAAAGATAAAGATAAAGATAAAGATAAAGATAAAGATAAAGATTAAGATTAAGATAAAGATAAAGATAAAGATACAGATACAGATACAGATACAGATACAGATACAGATACAGATACAGATACAGATACAGATACAGATAAGATAAGATAAAGATAAAGATAAAGATAAAGATAAAGATACAGATACAAATACAGATACAGATACAGATACAGATACAGATAAAGATAAAGATAAAGATAAAGATAAAGATACAGATACAGATACAGATACAGATACAGATACAGATACAGATAAAGATAAAGATACAGATAAATATACAGATACAGATACAGATACAGATACAGATACAGATACTGATACAGATACAGATAAAGATAAAGATACAGATACAGATACAGATACAGATACAGATACAGATACAGATACAGATACAGATAAAGATAAAGATAAAGACAAAGATAAAGATAAAGATAAAGATAAAGATAAAGATAAAGATAAAGATAAAGATAAAGATAAAGATAAAGATAAAGATAAAGATAAAGATAAAGATAAAGATAAAGATAAAGATAAAGATAAAGATAAAGATAAAGATAAAGATAAAGATAAAGATAAAGATAAAGATAAAGATACAGATACAGATACAGATACAGATACAGATACAGATACAGATACAGATACAGATACAGATACAGATACAGATAAAGATACAGATACAGATAAAGATAAAGATAAAGATACAGATACAGATACAGACACAGATACAGATACAGATACAGATACAGATACAGATAAAGATACAGATACAGATACATATAAAGATACAGATACAGATAAAGATACAGATACAGATACAGATAAAGATAAAGATAAAGATAAAGATAAAGATAAAGATAAAGATAAAGATACAGATACAGATACAGATACAGATACAGATACAGATACAGATACAGATACAGATACAGATACAGATAAAGATAACGATACAGGTACAGATACAGATACAGATACAGATACAGATACAGATAAAGATAAAGATAAAGATAAAGATAAAGATAAAGATAAAGATAAAGATAAAGATAAAGATAAAGATAAAGATAAAGATAAAGATAAAGATAAAGATAAAGATAAAGATAAAGATACAGATACAGATACAGATACAGATACAGATACAGATACAGATACAGATACAGTTACAGATACAGATACAGTTACAGATACAGATACAGATACAGATACAGATACAGATACAGATACAAATACAGATAAAGATAAAGATAAAGATACAGATACAGATACAGATACAGATACAGATACAGATACAGATACAGATAAAGATAAAGATAAAGACAAAGATAAAGATAAAGATAAAGATAAAGATAAAGATAAAGATAAAGATAAAGATAAAGATAAAGATAAAGATAAAGATAAAGATAAAGATAAAGATAAAGATAAAGATAAAGATAAAGATAAAGATAAAGATAAAGATAAAGATAAAGATAAAGATAAAGATAAAGATAAAGATAAAGATCAAGATAAAGATACAGATACAGATACAGATACAGATACAGATACAGATACAGATACAGATACAGATACAGATACAGATACAGATACAGATACAGATACAGATACAGATACAGATACAGATAAAGATACAGATACAGATAAAGATAAAGATAAAGATAAAGATACAGATACAGATACAGACACAGATACAGATACAGATACAGATACAGATACAGATACAGATACAGATACAGATACAGATACAGATACAGATAAAGATACAGATACAGATACAGATAAAGATACAGATACAGATAAAGATACAGATACAGATAAAGATACAGATACAGATACAGATAAAGATAAAGATAAAGATAAAGATAAAGATACAGATACAGATACAGATATAGATACAGTTACAGATACAGATACAGATACAGATACAGATACAGATACAGATAAAGATAACGATACAGGTACAGATACAGATACAGATACAGATACAGATACAGATAAAGATAAAGATAAAGATAAAGATAAAGATAAAGATAAAGATAAAGATAAAGATAAAGATAAAGATAAAGATAAAGATAAAGATAAAGATAAAGATAAAGATAAAGATAAAGATAAAGATAAAGATACAGATACAGATACAGATACAGATACAGATACAGATACAGATACAGATACAGATACAGATACAGATACAGATACAGTTACAGATACAGATACAGTTACAGATACAGATACAGATACAGATACAGATACAGATACAAATACAGATAAAGATAAAGATAAAGATACAGATACAGATACAGATAAAGATACAGATACAGATAAAGATACAGATACAGATAAAGATACAGATACAGATACAGATAAAGATAAAGATAAAGATAAAGATACAGATACAGATACAGATACAGATACAGTTACAGATACAGATACAGATACAGATACAGATACAGATACAGATAAAGATAACGATACAGGTACAGATACAGATACAGATACAGATACAGATACAGATAAAGATAAAGATAAAGATAAAGATAAAGATAAAGATAAAGATAAAGATAAAGATAAAGATAAAGATAAAGATAAAGATAAAGATAAAGATAAAGATAAAGATAAAGATAAAGATAAAGATAAAGATAAAGATAAAGATAAAGATAAAGATAAAGATAAAGATAAAGATAAAGATAAAGATAAAGATAAAGATAAAGATAAAGATAAAGATAAAGATAAAGATAAAGATAAAGATAAAGATAAAGATAAAGATAAAGATAAAGATAAAGATAAAGATAAAGATAAAGATAAAGATAAAGATAAAGATAAAGATAAAGATAAAGATAAAGATAAAGATAAAGATACAGATAAAGATAAAGATAAAGGTAAAGATAAAGATAAAGATAAAGATAAAGATAAAGATAAAGATAAAGATAAAGATAAAGATAAAGATAAAGATAAAGATAAAGATAAAGATAAAGATAAAGATAAAGATAAAGATAAAGATATAGATAAAGATAAAGATAAAGATAAAGATAAAGGTAAAGATAAAGATAAAAATAAAGATAAAGATAAAGATAAAGATAAAGAGAAAGATAAAGATAAAGATAAAGATAAAGATAAAGATAAAGATAAAGATAAAGATAAAGATAAAGATAAAGATAAAGATAAAGATAAAGATAAAGATAAAGATAAAGATAAAGATACAGATACAGATACAGATACAGATACAGATACAGATACAGATACAGATACAGATACAGTTACAGATACAGATACAGTTACAGATACAGATACAGATACAGATACAGATACAGATACAGATACAGATACAGATACAAATACAGATAAAGATAAAGATAAAGATACAGATACAGATACAGATACAGATACAGATACAGATAAAGATACAGATACAGATACAGATACAGATACAGATACAGATACAAATACAGATACAGATACGGATACAGATACAGATAAAGATAAAGATAAAGATAAAGATAAAGATAAAGATAAAGATAAAGATAAAGATAAAGATAAAGATAAAGATAAAGATAAAGATAAAGATAAAGATAAAGATAAAGATAAAGATAAAGATAAAGATAAAGATAAAGATAAAGATAAAGATAAAGATAAAGATAAAGATAAAGATAAAGATAAAGATAAAGATAAAGATAAAGATAAAGATAAAGATAAAGATAAAGATAAAGATAAAGATAAAGATAAAGGTAAAGATAAAGATAAAGATAAAGATAAAGATAAAGATAAAGATAAAGATAAAGATAAAGATAAAGATAAAGATAAAGATAAAGATAAAGATAAAGATAAAGATAAAGATAAAGATAAAGATAAAGATAAAGATAAAGATAAAGATAAAGATAAAGATAAAGATAAAGATAAAGATAAAGATAAAGATAAAGATAAAGATAAAGATAAAGATAAAGATAAAGATATAGATAAAGATAAAGATAAAGATAAAGATAAAGATAAAGATAAAGATAAAGATAAAGGTAAAGATAAAGATAAAGATAAAGATAAAGATAAAGATAAAGATAAAGAGAAAGAGAAAGATAAAGATAAAGATAAAGATAAAGATAAAGATAAAGATAAAGATAAAGATACAGATACAGATACAGATAAAGATAAAGATAAAGATAAAGATAAAGATAAAGATAAAGATAAAGATAAAGATAAAGATAAAGATAAAGATAAAGATAAAGATAAAGATAAAGATAAAGATAAAGATAAAGATAAAGATAAAGATAAAGATAAAGATAAAGATAAAGATAAAGATAAAGATAAAGATAAAGATAAAGATAAAGATAAAGATAAAGATAAAGATAAAGATAAAGAGAAAGATAAAGATAAAGATACAGATACAGATACAGATACAGATACAGATACAGATACAGATACAGTTACAGATACAGATACAGTTACAGATACAGATACAGATACAGATACAGATACAGATACAGATACAGATACAGATACAAATACAGATAAAGATAAAGATAAAGATACAGATACAGATACAGATACAGATACAGATACAGATACAGATACAGATACAGATACAGATACAGATACAGATACAGATACAGATACAGATACAGATACAGATACAAATACAGATACAGATACGGATACAGATACAGATAAAGATAAAGATAAAGATAAAGATAAAGATAAAGATAAAGATAAAGATAAAGATAAAGATAAAGATAAAGATAAAGATAAAGATAAAGATAAAGATAAAGATAAAGATAAAGATAAAGATAAAGATAAAGATAAAGATAAAGATAAAGATAAAGATAAAGATAAAGATAAAGATAAAGATAAAGCTAAAGATAAAGATAAAGATAAAGATAAAGATAAAGATAAAGATAAAGATAAAGATAAAGATAAAGATAAAGATAAAGATAAAGATAAAGATAAAGATAAAGATAAAGATAAAGATAAAGATAAAGATAAAGATAAAGATAAAGATAAAGATAAAGATAAAGATAAAGATAAAGATAAAGATAAAGATAAAGATAAAGATAAAGATACAGATACAGATAAAGATAAAGATAAAGATAAAGATACAGATACAGATACAGATAAAGATAAAGATAAAGATAAAGATAAAGATAAAGATAAAGATACAGATACAGATACAGATACAGATACAGATAAAGATACAGATACAGATACAGACACAGATACAGATACAGACACAGATACAGATACAGATACAGATACAGATACAGATACAGATACAGATACAGATACAGATACAGATACAGATACAGATACAGATACAGATACAGATACAGATAAAGATACAGATACAGATAAAGATACAAATACAGATACAGATAAAGATAAAGATACAGATACAGATACAGATACAGATACAGATACAGATACAGATACAGATACAGATACAGATACAGATACAGATACAGATACAGATACAGATACAGACACAGATACAGATACAGATACAGATACAGATACAGATACAGATACAGATACAGATACAGATACAGATACAGATACAGATACAGATACAGATACAGATACAGATAAAGATACAGATACAGATAAAGATACAGATACAGATACAGATAAAGATAAAGATAAAGATACAGATACAGATACAGATACAGATACAGATACAGTTACAGATACAGATACAGATACAGATACAGATACAGATACAGATAAAGATAACGATACAGGTACAGATACAGATACAGATACAGATACAGATACAGATAAAGATAAAGATAAAGATAAAGATAAAGATAAAGATAAAGATAAAGATAAAGATAAAGATACAGATAAAGATAAAGATAAAGATAAAGATAAAGATAAAGATAAAGATAAAGATAAAGATAAAGATAAAGATAAAGATAAAGATAAAGATAAAGATAAAGATAAAGATAAAGATAAAGATAAAGATAAAGATAAAGATAAAGATAAAGATAAAGATAAAGATAAAGATAAAGATAAAGATAAAGATAAAGATAAAGATAAAGATAAAGATAAAGATAAAGATAAAGGTAAAGATAAAGATAAAGATAAAGATAAAGATAAAGATAAAGATAAAGATAAAGATAAAGATAAAGATAAAGATAAAGATAAAGATAAAGATAAAGAGAAAGATAAAGATAAAGATAAAGATAAAAATAAAGATAAAGATAAAGATAAAGATAAAGATAAAGATAAAGATAAAGATAAAGATAAAGATAAAGATAAAGATAAAGATAAAGATAAAGATAAAGATAAAGATAAAGATAAAGATAAAGATAAAGATAAAGATAAAGATAAAGATAAAGATAAAGATAAAGATAAAGATAAAGGTAAAGATAAAGATAAAGATAAAGATAAAGATAAAGATAAAGATAAAGATAAAGATAAAGATAAAGATAAAGATAAAGATAAAGATAAAGATAAAGATAAAGATAAAGATAAAGATAAAGATAAAGATAAAAATAAAGATAAAGATAAAGATAAAGATAAAGATAAAGAGAAAGATAAAGATAAAGATAAAGATAAAGATAAAAATAAAGATAAAGATAAAGATAAAGATAAAGATAAAGATAAAGATAAAGATAAAGATAAAGATAAAGATAAAGATAAAGATAAAGATAAAGATAAAGATAAAGATAAAGATAAAGATAAAGATAAAGATAAAGATAAAGATAAAGATAAAGATAAAGATAAAGATAAAGATAAAGATAAAGATAAAGATAAAGATAAAGATAAAGATAAAGATAAAGATAAAGATAAAGATAAAGATAAAGATAAAGATAAAGATAAAGATAAAGATAAAGATAAAGATAAAGATAAAGATAAAGATAAAGATAAAGATAAAGATAAAGATAAAGATAAAGATAAAGATAAAGATAAAGATAAAGATAAAGATAAAGATAAAGATAAAGATAAAGATAAAGATAAAGATAAAGATACAGATACAGATAAAGATAAAGATAAAGATAAAGATAAAGATACAGATACAGATACAGATACAGATACAGATAAAGATACAGATACAGATACAGACACAGTTACAGATACAGATACAGATACAGATACAGATGCAGATACAGATACAGATACAGATACAGATACAAATACAGATACAGATACAGATAAAGATAGAGATAGAGATAAAGATACAGATACAGATACAGATACAGATACAGATACAGACAGATAAAGATAAAGATAAAGATAAAGATAAAGATAAAGATACAGATACAGATACAGATAACGATAAAGATAAAAATAAAGATAAAGATAAAGATAAAGATACAGATACAGATACAGATACAGATACAGATACAGATGCAGATACAGATACAGATACAGATACAGATACAGATACAGATACAGATACAGATACAGATACAGATAAAGATACAGATACTGATAAAGATACAAATACAGATAAAGATACATATACAGATACAGATACAGATACAGATAAAGATAAAGATACAGATACAGATACAGATACAGATACAGATACAGATACAGATACAGATACAGATACAGATACAGATACAGATACAGATACAGATAAAGATACAGATAAAGATACAGATACAGATAAAGATACAGATACAGATACAGATACAGATAAAGATACAGATACAGATACAGACACAGATACAGATACAGATACAGATACAGATACAGATACAGATATAGATAAAGATACAGATACAGATAAAGATACAGATACAGATAAAGATACAGATACAGATACAGATAAAGATAAAGATAAAGATAAAGATACAGATACAGATACAGATACAGATAAAGATAAAGATACAGATACAGATACAGATACAGATACAGATACAGATACAGATACAGATACAGATACAAATACAGATACAGATACAGATACAGATACAGATAAAGATAAAGATAAAGATAAAGATAAAGATAAAGATAAAGATAAAGATAAAGATAAAGATAAAGATAAAGATAAAGATAAAGATAAAGATAAAGATAAAGATACAGATAAAGATACAGATACAGATACAGATAAAGATAAAGATAAAGATAAAGATAAAGATAAAGATAAAGATACAGATACAGATACAGATACAGATAAAGATAAAGATACAGATACAGATACAGACACAGATACAGATACAGATACAGATACAGATACAGATACAGATACAGATACAGATAAAGATACAGATACAGGTAAAGATACAGATACAGATAAAGATACAGATAAAGATAAAGATAAAGATAAAGATAAAGATACAGATACAGACACAGATACAGATAAAGATACAGATACAGATAAAGATACAGATACAGATAAAGATACAGATACAGATACAGATAAAGATAAAGATAAAGAGAAAGATAAAGATACAGATACAGATACAGATACAGATACAGATACAGTTACAGATACAGATACAGATAAAGATAAAGATACAGATACAGATACAGATACAGATACAGATACAAATACAGATAAAGATAAAGATAAAGATAAAGATAAAGATAAAGATAAAGATAAAGATAAAGATAAAGATAAAGATAAAGATAAAGATAAAGATAAAGATAAAGATAAAGATAAAGATAAAGATAAAGATAAAGATAAAGATAAAGATAAAGATAAAGATAAAGATAAAGATAAAGATAAAGATAAAGATAAAGATAAAGATAAAGATAAAGGTAAAGATAAAGATAAAGATAAAGATGCAGATACAGATACAGATAAAGATACAGATACAGATACAGATAAAGATAAAGATAAAGATACAGATACAGATACAGATACAGATACAGATACAGTTACAGATACAGATACAGATAAAGATAAAGATACAGATACAGATACAGATACAGATACAGATACAGATACAGATACAGATAAAGATAAAGATAAAGATAAAGATAAAGATAAAGATAAAGATAAAGATAAAGATAAAGATAAAGATAAAGATAAAGATAAAGATAAAGATAAAGATAAAGATAAAGATAAAGAGAAAGATAAAGATAAAGATAAAGATAAAGATAAAGATAAAGATACAGATAAAGATAAAGATAAAGATAAAGATAAAGATAAAGATAAAGATAAAGATAAAGATAAAGATAAAGATAAAGATAAAGATAAAGATAAAGATAAAGATAAAGATAAAGATAAAGATAAAGATAAAGATAAAGATAAAGATAAAGATAAAGATAAAGATAAAGATAAAGATAAAGATAAAGATAAAGATAAAGATAAAGATAAAGATAAAGGTAAAGATAAAGATAAAGATAAAGGTAAAGATAAAGATAAAGATAAAGATAAAGATAAAGATAAAGATAAAGATAAAGATAAAGATAAAGATAAAGATAAAGATAAAGATAAAGATAAAGATAAAGATAAAGATAAAGATACAGATACAGATACAGATACAGATACAGATACAGATAAAGATACAGATACAGATAAAGATAAAGATACAGATACAGATACAGACACAGATACAGATACAGATACAGATACAGATACAGATACAGATACAGATACAGATACAGATACAGATACAGATACAGATACAGATAAAGATACAGATACAGATACAGATACAGATAAAGATACAGATACAGATACAGACACAGATACAGATACAGATACAGATACAGATACAGATACAGATAAATATAAAGATAAAGATAAAGATAAAGATAAAGATAAAGATAAAGATAAAGATAAAGATAAAGATAAAGATAAAGATAAAGATAAAGATAAAGATAAAGATAAAGATAAAGATAAAGATAAAGATAAAGGTAAAGATAAAGATAAAGATAAAGATAAAGATAAAGATAAAGATACAGATACAGATACAGATACAGATACAGATACAGATACAGATACAGATACAGATAAAGATAAAGATAAAGATACAGATACAGATACAGATACAGATACAGATACAGATACAGATACAGATACAGATACAGATAAAGATACAGATACAGATACAGATAAAGATTAAGATAAAGATACAGATAAAGATACAGAAACAGATACAGATACAGATACAGATACAGATACAGATAAAGATAAAGATAAAGATAAAGATAAAGATAAAGATAAAGATAAAGATAAAGATAAAGATAAAGATAAAGATAAAAATAAAGATAAAGATAAAGATAAAGATAAAGATAAAGATAAAGATAAAGATAAAGATAAAGATAAAGATAAAGATAAAGATAAAGATAAAGATAAAGATAAAGATAAAGATAAAGATAAAGATAAAGATAAAGATAAAGATAAAGATAAAGATAAAGATAAAGATAAAGATAAAGATAAAGATAAAGATAAAGATAAAGATAAAGATAAAGATAAAGATAAAGATACAGATACAGATAAAGATAAAGATAAAGATAAAGATAAAGATACAGATACAGATACAGATACAGATACAGATACAGATACAGATACAGTTACAGATACAGATACAGATACAGATACAGATGCAGATACAGATACAGATACAGATACAGATACAAATACAGATACAGATACAGATAAAGATAGAGATAGAGATAAAGATACAGATACAGATACAGATACAGATACAGATACAGACAGATAAAGATAAAGATAAAGATAAAGATAAAGATAAAGATAAAGATAAAGATACAGATACAGATACAGATACAGATACAGATACAGATACAGATACAGATACAGATACAGATAAAGATTAAGATAAAGATAAAGATAAAGATAAAGATAAAGATAAAGATAAAGATAAAGATAAAGATAAAGGTAAAGATAAAGATAAAGATAAAGATAAAGATAAAGATAAAGATAAAGATAAAGATAAAGATAAAGATAAAGATAAAGATAAAGATAAAGATAAAGATAAAGATAAAGATAAAGATAAAGATAAAGATAAAGATAAAGATAAAGATAAAGATAAAGATAAAGATAAAGATAAAGATAAAGATAAAGATAAAGATAAAGATAAAGATAAAGATAAAGATAAAGATAAAGATAAAGATAAAGATAAAGATAAAGATAAAGATAAAGATAAAGATACAGATAAAGATAAAGATAAAGATAAAGATACAGATACAGATACAGATACAGATACAGATACAGATACAGATACAGATAAGATAAGATAAAGATAAAGATAAAGTTAAGATAAAGACACAGATACAGATACAGATACAGATACAGATACAGATAAAGATAAAGATACAGATACAGATACAGGTACAGATACAGATACAGATACAGATACAGATACAGATACAGATACAGATACAGATACAGATACCGATACACAAACAGATACAGATACAGATAAAGATAAAGATAAAGATACAGATACAGATACAGATACAGATACAGATACAGATACAGATACAAATACAGATACAGATAAAGATAAAGATACAGATACAGATACAGATACAGATACAGATACAGATACAGATACAGATAAAGATAAAGATAAAGATACAGATACAGATACAGATAAAGATAAAGATAAAGATAAAGATAAAGATAAAGATAAAGATAAATACAAAGATAAAGATAAAGATAAAGATAAAGATAAAGATAAAGATAAAGATAAAGATAAAGATAAAGATAAAGATAAAGATAAAGATAAAGATAAAGATAAAGATAAAGATAAAGATAAAGATAAAGATAAAGATAAAGATACAGATACAGATACAGATACAGATACAGATACAGATACAGATACAGATACAGATACGGATACAGATACAGATACAGATATAGATACAGATACAGATACAGATACAGATACAGATACAGATACAGATAAGATAAGATAAAGATAAAGATAAAGATAAAGATAAAGATAAAGATAAAGATAAAGATAAAGATAAAGATACAGATACAGATACAGATACAGATACAGATACAGATACAGATACAGATACAGATAAAGATAAAGATAAAGATACAGATACAGATACAGATATAGATACAGATAAAGATACAGATACAGATACAGATACAGATACAGATAAAGATAAAGATAAAGATAAAGATAAAGATAAAGATAAAGATAAAGATAAAGGTAAAGATAAAGATAAAGATAAAGATAAAGATAAAGATAAAGATAAAGATAAAGATAAAGATAAAGATAAAGATAAAGATAAAGATAAAGATAAAGATAAAGATAAAGATAAAGATAAAGATAAAGATAAAGATAAAGATAAAGATAAAGATAAAGATAAAGATAAAGATAAAGATAAAGATAAAGATAAAGATAAAGACAAAGATAAAGATAAAGACAAAGATAAAGATAAAGATAAAGATAAAGATAAAGATAAAGATAAAGATAAAGATAAAGATAAAGATAAAGATAAAGTTAAAGATAAAGATAAAGATAAAGATAAAGATAAAGATAAAGATAAAGACACAGATACAGATACAGATACAGATACAGATACAGATACAGATACAGATACAGACACAGATACAGATACAGATACAGATACAGATACAGATACAGATAAAGATAAAGATAAAGATAAAGATACAGATAAAGATAAAGATAAAGATACAGATACAGATACAGATACAGATACAGATACAGATACAGATACAGATACAGATACAGATACAGATAAAGATAAAGATACAGATACAGATACAGATACAGATACAGATAAAGATAAAGATAAAGATAAAGATACAGATACAGATACAGATACAGATACAGATACAGATACAGATACAGATACAGATACAGATACAGATACAGATACAGATACAAATACAGATACACATACAGATACAGATACAGATACAGATACAGATAAAGATAAAGATATAGATAAAGATAAAGATAAAGATAAAGATAAAGATAAAGATAAAGATAAAGATAAAGATAAAGATAAAGATAAAGATAAAGATACAGATACAGATACAGATACAGATACAGATACAGATACAGATACAGATACAGATACAGATACAGATACAGATACAGATAAGATAAGATAAAGATAAAGATAAAGATAAAGATAAAGATAAAGATAAAGATAAAGATAAAGATAAAGATAAAGATAAAGATAAAGATAAAGATAAAGATAAAGATAAAGATAAAGATAAAGGTAAAGATAAAGATAAAGATACAGATACAGATACAGATACAGATACAGATACAGATACAGATAAAGATAAAGATAAAGATACAGATACAGATACAGATAAAGATAAAGATAAAGATATAGATACAGATAAAGATACAGATACAGATACATATACAGATACAGATACAGATACAGATACAGATACAGATACAGATACAGATACAGATACAGATAAAGATAAAGATAAATATAAAGATAAAGATAAAGATAAAGATAAAGATAAAGATAAAGATAAAGATAAAGATAAAGATAAAGATAAAGATAAAGATAAAGATAAAGATAAAGATAAAGATAAAGATAAAGATAAAGATAAAGATAAAGATAAAGATAAAGATAAAGATAAAGATAAAGATAAAGATAAAGATAAAGATAAAGATAAAGTTAAAGATAAAGATAAAGATAAAGATAAAGATAAAGATAAAGATAAAGATAAACATAAAGATAAAGACACAGATACACATACAGATACAGATACAGATACAGATACAGATACAGATAAAGATAAAGATAAAGATACAGATAAAGATAAAGATAAAGATACAGATACAGATACAGATACAGATACAGATACAGATACAGATACAGATACAGATACAAATGCAGATACAGATACAGATACAGATACAGATAAAGATAAAGATACAGATACAGATACAGATACAGATACAGATACAGATACAGATAAAGATAAAGATAAAGATAAAGATACAGATACAGATACAGATACAGATACAGATACAGATACAGATACAGATAAGATAAGATAAGATAAAGATAAAGATAAAGTTAAGATAAAGATACAGATACAGATACAGATACAGATACAGATACAGCTAAAGATAAAGATACAGATACAGATACAGATACAGATACAGATACAGATACAGATAGAGATACAGATACAGATACAGATACAGATACAGATAAAGATAAAGATAAAGATACAGATACAGATACAGATACAGATACAGATAAAGATAAAGATAAAGATAAAGATAAAGATAAAGATAAAGATAAAGATAAAGATAAAGATAAAGATAAAGATAAAGATAAAGATAAAGATAAAGATAAAGATAAAGATAAAGATAAAGATAAAGATAAAGATAAAGATAAAGATAAAGATAAAGATAAAGATAAAGATAAAGATAAAGATAAAGATAAAGATAAAGATAAAGATAAAGATAAAGATAAAGATAAAGATAAAGATAAAGATAAAGATAAAGATAAAGATACAGATACAGATACAGATAAAGATAAAGATAAAGATAAAGATAAAGATAAAGATAAAGATAAAGATAAAGATAAAGATAAAGATGAAGATAAAGATAAAGATAAAGATAAAGATAAAGATAAAGATAAAGATAAAGATAAAGATAAAGATAAAGATAAAGATAAAGATAAAGATAAAGATAAAGATAAAGATAAAGATAAAGATAAAGATAAAGATAAAGATAAAGATAAAGACAAAGATAAAGATAAAGATAAAGATAAAGATAAAGATAAAGATAAAGATAAAGATAAAGATAAAGATAAAGATAAAGATAAAGATAAAGATAAAGATAAAGATAAAGATAAAGATAAAGTTAAAGATAAAGATAAAGATAAAGATAAAGACACAGATACAGATACAGATACAGATACAGATACAGATACAGATACAGATACAGATACAGACACAGATACAGATACAGATACAGATACAGATACAGATACAGATACAGATACAGATAAAGATAAAGATAAAGATACAGATAAAGATAAAGATAAAGATACAGATACAGATACAGATACAGATACAGATACAGATACAGATACAGATACAGATACAGATACAGATACAGATACAGATACAGATACAGATAAAGATAAAGATACAGATACAGATACAGATACAGATACAGATACAGATAAAGATAAAGATAAAGATAAAGATAAAGATAAAGATACAGATACAGATACAGATACAGATACAGATACAGATACAGATACAGATACAGATACAGATACAGATACAGATACAAATACAGATACACATACAGATACAGATACAGATACAGATACAGATACAGATACAGATACAGATAAGATAAGATAAGATAAAGATAAAGATAAAGTTAAGATAAAGATACAGATACAGATACAGATACAGATACAGATACAGCTAAAGATAAAGATACAGATACAGATACAGATACAGATACAGATACAGATACAGATACAGATACAGATAAAGATAAAGATAAAGATACAGATACAGATACAGATACAGATACAGATACAGATAAAGATAAAGATAAAGATAAAGATAAAGATAAAGATAAAGATAAAGATAAAGATAAAGATAAAGATAAAGATAAAGATAAAGATAAAGATAAAGATAAAGATAAAGATAAAGATAAAGATAAAGATAAAGATAAAGATAAAGATAAAGATAAAGATAAAGATAAAGATAAAGATAAAGATAAAGATAAAGATAAAGATAAAGATAAAGATAAAGATAAAGATAAAGATAAAGATAAAGATACAGATACAGATACAGATACAGATACAGATACAGATACAGATACAGATACAGATACATATACAGATACAGATAAAGATAAAGATAAAGATACAGATACAGATACAGATACAGATAAAGATAAAGATAAAGATAAAGATAAAGATAAAGATAAAGATAAAGATAAAGATAAAGATAAAGATAAAGATAAAGATAAAGATAAAGATAAAGATAAAGATAAAGATAAAGATAAAGATAAAGATAAAGATAAAGATAAAGATAAAGATAAAGATAAAGATAAAGATAAAGATAAAGATAAAGATAAAGATAAAGATAAAGATAAAGATAAAGATAAAGATAAAGATAAAGATAAAGATAAAGATAAAGATAAAGATAAAGATGAAGATAAAGATAAAGATAAAGATAAAGATAAAGATAAAGATACAGATACAGATACAGATACAGATACAGATACAGATACAGATACAGATAGAGATAAAGATAAAGATAAAGATAAAGATAAAGATAAAGATAAAGATAAAGATAAAGATAAAGATAAAGATAAAGATAAAGATAAAGATAAAGATAAAGATAAAGATAAAAATAAAGATAAAGATAAAGATAAAGATAAAGATAAAGATAAAGATAAAGATAAAGATAAAGATAAAGATAAAGATACAGATACAGATACAGACACAGATACAGATACAGATACAGATACAGATACAGATAAAGATAAAGATATAGATAAAGATAAAGATAAAGATAAAGATAAAGATAAAGATAAAGATAAAGATAAAGATAAAGATAAAGATAAAGATAAAGATAAAGATAAAGATAAAGATACAGATACAGATACAGATACAGATACAGATACAGATACAGATACAGATACAGATACAGATACAGATACAGATACAGATACAGATAAGATAAGATAAAGATAAAGATAAAGATAAAGATAAAGATAAAGATAAAGATAAAGATAAAGATAAAGATAAAGATAAAGGTAAAGATAAAGATAAAGATAAAGATACAGATACAGATACAGATACAGATACAGATACAGATAAAGATAAAGATACAGATACAGATACAGATACAGATACAGATACAGATACAGATACAGATACAGATACAGATAAAGATAAAGATAAAGATAAAGATAAAGATAAAGATATAGATACAGATAAAGAGACAGATACAGATACATATACAGATACAGATACAGATACAGATACAGATACAGATACAGATACAGATACAGATACAGATAAAGATAAAGATAAAGATAAAGATAAAGATAAAGATAAAGATAAAGATAAAGATAAAGATAAAGATAAAGATAAAGATAAAGATAAAGATAAAGATAAAGATAAAGATAAAGATAAAGATAAAGATAAAGATAAAGATAAAGATAAAGATAAAGATAAAGATAAAGATAAAGATAAAGATAAAGATAAAGATAAAGATAAAGATAAAGATAAAGATAAAGATAAAGATAAAGATAAAGATAAAGATAAAGATAAAGATAAAGATAAAGATAAAGTTAAAGATAAAGATAAAGATAAAGATAAAGATAAAGATAAAGATAAAGACAGATACAGATACAGATACAGATACAGATACAGATACAGATACAGATACAGATAAAGATAAAGATAAAGATACAGATAAAGATAAAGATAAAGATACAGATACAGATACAGATACAGATACAGATACAGATACAGATACAGATACAGATACAAATGCAGATACAGATACAGATACAGATACAGATAAAGATAAAGATACAGATACAGATACAGATACAGATACAGATACAGATAAAGATAAAGATAAAGATAAAGATACAGATACAGATACAGATACAGATACAGATACAGATACAGATACAGATACAGATACAAATACAGATACAGATACAGATACAGATACAGATACAGATACAGATAAGATAAGATAAAGATAAAGATAAAGTTAAGATAAAGATACAGATACAGATACAGATACAGATACAGATACAGCTAAAGATAAAGATACAGATACAGATACAGATACAGATACAGATAGAGATACAGATACAGATACAGATACAGATAAAGATAAAGATAAAGATACAGATACATATACAGATAAAGATAAAGATAAAGATAAAGATAAAGATAAAGATAAAGATAAAGATAAAGATAAAGATAAAGATAAAGATAAAGATAAAGATAAAGATAAAGATAAAGATAAAGATAAAGATAAAGATAAAGATAAAGATAAAGATAAAGATAAAGATAAAGATAAAGATAAAGATAAAGATAAAGATAAAGATAAAGATAAAGATAAAGATAAAGATAAAGATAAAGATAAAGATAAAGATAAAGATAAAGATAAAGATAAAGATAAAGATAAAGATAAAGATAAAGATAAAGATAAAGATAAAGATACAGATACAGATAAAGATAAAGATAAAGATAAAGATAAAGATAAAGATAAAGATAAAGATAAAGATAAAGATAAAGATAAAGATAAAGATAAAGATAAAGATAAAGATAAAGATAAAGATAAAGATAAAGATAAAGATAAAGATAAAGATAAAGATAAAGATAAAGATAAAGATAAAGATAAAGATAAAGATAAAGATAAAGATAAAGATAAAGATAAAGATAAAGATAAAGATAAAGATAAAGATAAAGATAAAGATAAAGATAAAGATAAAGATAAAGATAAAGATAAAGATAAAGATAAAGATAAAGATAAAGATAAAGATAAAGATAAAGATAAAGATAAAGATAAAGATAAAGATAAAGATAAAGATAAAGATAAAGATAAAGATAAAGATAAAGATAAAGATAAAGATAAAGATAAAGATAAAGATAAAGATAAAGATAAAGTTAAAGATAAAGATAAAGATAAAGATAAAGATAAGGACACAGATACAGATACAGATACAGATACAGATACAGATACAGATACAGATACAGTTACAGATACAGATACAGATACAGATACAGATACAGATACAGATACAGATACAGATAAAGATAAAGATAAAGATAAAGATAAAGTTAAGATAAAGATACAGATACAGATACAGATACAGATACAGATACAGATACAGATACAGATACAGATACAGATACAGATACAGATACAGATAAAGATAAAGATACAGATACAGATACAGATACAGATACAGATACAGATAAAGATAAAGATAAAGATAAAGATACAGATACAGATACAGATACAGATACAGATACAGATACAGATACAGATACAGATACAGATACAGATACAGATACAGATACAGATACAGATACAAATACAAATACAGATACACATACAGATACAGATACAGATACAGATACAGATACAGATAAGATAAGATAAAGATAAAGATAAAGTTAAGATAAAGATACAGATACAGATACAGATACAGATACAGATACAGATACAGCTAAAGATAAAGATACAGATACAGATACAGATACAGATACAGATACAGATACAGATACAGATACAGATACAGATAAAGATAAAGATAAAGATACAGATACAGATACAGATACAGATACAGATACAGATAAAGATAAAGATAAAGATAAAGATAAAGATAAAGATAAAGATAAAGATAAAGATAAAGATAAAGATAAAGATAAAGATAAAGATAAAGATAAAGATAAAGATAAAGATACAGATACAGATACAGATACAGATACAGATACAGATACAGATACATATACAGATACAGATAAAGATAAAGATAAAGATAAAGATACAGATACAGATACAGATACAGATAAAGATAAAGATAAAGATAAAGATAAAGATAAAGATAAAGATAAAGATAAAGATAAAGATAAAGATAAAGATAAAGATAAAGATAAAGATAAAGATAAAGATAAAGATAAAGATAAAGATAAAGATAAAGATAAAGATAAAGATAAAGATAAAGATAAAGATAAAGATACAGATACAGATACAGATACAGATACAGATACAGATACAGATGCAGATACAGATACAGATAAAGATAAAGATAAAGATAAAGATAAAGATAAAGATAAAGATAAAGATAAAGATACAGATACAGATACAGATACAGATACAGATACAGATACAGATACAGATACAGATACAGATACAGATACAGATACAGATACAGATACAAATACAGATACAGATACAGATACAGATACAGATACAGATAAGATAAAGATAAAGTTAAGATAAAGATACAGATACAGATACAGATACAGCTAAAGATAAAGATACAGATACAGATACAGATACAGATACAGATACAGATACAGATACAGATAGAGATACAGATACAGATACAGATACAGATACAGATACAGATAAAGATAAAGATAAAGATACAGATACAGATACAGATACAGATACAGATACAGATAAAGATAAAGATAAAGATAAAGATAAAGATAAAGATAAAGATAAAGATAAAGATACAGATACAGATACAGATACAGATACAGATACACAGATACAGATACAGATACAGATACAGATAAAGATAAAGATAAAGATAAAGATACAGATACAGATACAGATACAGATACAGATACAGATACAGATACAGATACAGATACAGATACAGATACAGATACAGATACAGATACAAATACAGATACACATACAGATACAGATACAGATACAGATACAGATACAGATACAGATAAGATAAGATAAAGATAAAGATAAAGATAAAGATACAGATACAGATACAGATACAGATACAGATACAGATACAGATACAGATACAGATACAGATACAGATACAGATACAGATACAAATACAGATACACATACAGATACAGATACAGATACAGATACAGATACAGATACAGATAAGATAAGATAAAGATAAAGATAAAGTTAAGATAAAGATACAGATACAGATACAGATACAGATACAGATACAGATACAGCTAAAGATAAAGATACAGATACAGATACAGATACAGATACAGATACAGATACAGATACAGATACAGATACAGATACAGATACAGATACAGATACAGATAAAGATAAAGATATAGATAAAGATAAAGATAAAGATAAAGATAAAGATAAAGATAAAGATAAAGATAAAGATAAAGATAAAGATAAAGATACAGATACAGATACAGATACAGATACAGATACAGATACAGATACAGATACAGATACAGATACAGATACAGATACAGATACAGATACAGATAAGATAAGATAAAGATAAAGATAAAGATAAAGATAAAGATAAAGATAAAGATAAAGATAAAGATAAAGATAAAGATAAAGATAAAGATAAAGATACAGATACAGATACAGACACAGATACAGATACAGATACAGATACAGATACAGATAAAGATAAAGATATAGATAAAGATAAAGATAAAGATAAAGATAAAGATAAAGATAAAGATAAAGATAAAGATAAAGATAAAGATAAAGATAAAGATAAAGATACAGATACAGATACAGATACAGATACAGATACAGATACAGATACAGATACAGATACAGATACAGATACAGATACAGATACAGATACAGATAAGATAAGATAAAGATAAAGATAAA
>NW_026530072.1:0-35505 GCF_028408465.1 Anastrepha ludens
CCTTTATCTTTACTTTATCTTTATCTTTATCTTTATCTTTATCTTTATCTTTATCTTTATCTTTATCTTTATCTTTATCTTTATCTTTATCTTTATCTTTATCTTTATCTTTATCTTTATCTTTATCTTTATCTTTATCTTTATCTTTATCTTTATCTTTATCTTTATCTTTATCTTTATCTTTATCTTTATCTTTATCTTTATCTTTATCTTTATCTTTATCTTTATCTTTATCTTTATCTTTATCTTTATCTTTATCTTTATCTTTATCTTTATCTTTATCTTTATCTTTATCTTTATCTTTATCTTTATCTTTATCTTTATCTTTATCTTTATCTTTATCTTTATCTTTATCTTTATCTTTATCTTTATCTTTATCTTTATCTTTATCTTTATCTTTATCTTTATCTTTATCTTTATCTTTATCTTTATCTTTATCTTTATCTTTATCTTTATCTTTATCTTTATCTTTATCTTTATCTTTATCTTTATCTTTATCTTTATCTTTATCTTTATCTTTATCTTTATCTTTATCTTTATCTTTATCTTTACCTTTATCTTTACCTTTATCTTTATCTTTATCTTTATCTTTATCTTTATCTTTATCTTTATCTTTATCTTTATCTTTATCTTTATCTTTATCTTTATCTTTATCTTTATCTTTATCTTTATCTTTATCTTTATCTTTACCTTTATCTTTACCTTTATCTTTATCTTTATCTTTATCTTTATCTTTATCTTTATCTTTATCTTTATCTTTATTTTTATCTTTATCTTTATCTTTATCTTTATCTTTATCTTTATCTTTATCTTTATCTTTATCTTTATCTTTATCTTTATCTTTATCTTTATCTTTATCTTTATCTTTATCTTTATCTTTATCTCTATCTTTACCTCTTTCTTTACCTTTATCTTTATCTTTATCTTTATCTTTATCTTTATCTTTATCTTTATCTTTATCTTTATCTTTATCTTTATCTTTATCTTTATCTTTATCTTTATCTTTATCTTTATCTTTATCTTTATCTTTATCTTTATCTTTATCTTTATCTTTATCTTTATCTTTATCTTTATCTTTATCTTTATCTTTATCTTTATCTTTATCTTTATCTTTATCTTTATCTTTATCTTTATCTTTATCTTTATCTTTATCCTTATCTTTATCTTTATCTTTATCTTTATCTTTATCTTTATCTTTATCTTTATCTTTATCTTTATCTTTATCTTTATCTTTATCTTTACCTTTATCTTTATCTTTATCTTTATCTTTATCTTTATCTTTATCTTTATCTTTATCTTTATCTGTATCTGTATCTGTATCTGTATCTGTATCTGTATTTGTATCTGTATCTGTATCTGTATCTGTATCTGTATCTGTATCTGTATCTGTATCTTTATCTTTATCTGTATCTGTATCTGTATCTGTATCTGTATCTGTATCTGTATCTGTATCTGTATCTGTATTTGTATCTGTATCTGTATCAGTATCTGTATCTGTATCTGTATCTGTATCTGTATCTGTATCTGTATCTGTATCTGTATCTGTATCTGTATCTGTAACTGTATCTGTATCTGTATCTGTATCTGTATCTGTATCTGTATCTGTATCTTTATCTTTATCTGTATCTGTATCTGTATCTGTATCTGTATCTGTATCTGTATCTGTATCTTTATCTTTATCTTTATCTGTATCTGTATCTGTATCTGTATCTGTATCTGTATCTGTATCTGTATCTGTATCTTTATCTTTATCTGTATCTGTATCTGTATCTGTATCTTTATCTGTATCTGTATCTTTATCTGTATCTGTATCTGTATCTGTATCTGTATTTGTATCTGTATCTGTATCTGTATCTGCATCTGTATCTGTATCTGTATCTGTATCTGTATCTGTATCTGTAACTGTATCTGTATCTGTAACTATATCTGTATCTGTATCTGTATCTGTATCTGTATCTTTATCTTTATCTTTATCTTTATCTTTATCTTTATCTTTATCTTTATCTTTATCTTTATCTTTATCTTTATCTTTATCTTTATCTTTATCTTTATCTTTATCTTTATCTGTATCTGTATCTGTATCTTTATCTTTATCTTTATCTTTATCTTTATCTTTATCTTTATCTTTATCTTTCTCTTTCTCTTTATCTTTATCTTTATCTTTATCTTTATCTTTATCTTTATCTTTCTCTTTATCTTTATCTTTATCTTTATCTTTATCTTTATCTTTATCTTTATCTTTATCTTTATCTTTATCTTTATCTTTATCTTTATCTTTATCTTTATCTTTATCTTTATCTTTATCTTTATCTTTATCTTTATCTTTATCTTTATCTTTATCTTTATCTTTATCTTTATCTTTATCTTTATCTTTATCTTTATCTTTATCTTTATCTTTATCTTTATCTTTATCTTTATCTTTATCTTTATCTTTATCTTTATCTTTATCTTTATCTTTATCTTTATCTTTATCTTTATCTTTATCTTTATCTTTATCTTTATCTTTATCTTTATCTTTATCTTTATCTTTATCTTTATCTTTATCTTTATCTTTATCTTTATCTTTATCTTTATCTTTATCTTTATCTTTATCTTTATCTTTATCTTTATCTTTATCTTTATCTTTATCTTTATCTGTATCTGTATCTGTATCTGTATCTGTATCTGTACCTTTATCTTTATCTGTATCTGTATCTGTATCTGTATCTGTATCTGTATCTTTATCTTTATCTGTATCTGTATCTGTATCTGTATCTGTATCTGTATCTGTATCTTTATCTTTATCTGTATCTGTATTTGTATCTGTATCTGTATCTGTATCTGTATCTATATCTGTATCTTTATCTTTACCTTTATCTTTATCTTTATCTTTATCTTTATCTTTATCTTTATCTGTAGCTGTATCTGTATCTGTATCTGTGTCTGTATCTTTATCTTTATCTGTATCTGTATCTGTATCTGTATCTGTATCTGTATCTGTATCTGTATCTTTATCTTTATCTTTATCTTTATCTTTATCTGTATCTGTATCTGTATCTGTATCTGTAACTGTATCTGTATCTGTAACTGTATCTGTATCTGTATCTGTATCTGTATCTGTATCTGTATCTGTATCTGTATCTGTGTCTTTATCTTTACCTTTATCTTTATCTTTATCTTTATCTTTATCTTTATCTTTATCTTTATCTGTATCTGTATCTGTATCTGTATCTTTATCTTTATCTTTATCTTTATCTTTATCTTTATCTTTATCTTTATCTTTATCTTTATCTTTATCTTTATCTTTATCTTTATCTTTATCTTTATCTTTATCTTTATCTTTATCTTTATCTTTATCTTTATCTTTATCTTTATCTTTATCTTTACCTTTATCTTTATCTTCATCTTTATCTTTATCTTTATCTTTATCTTTATCTTTATCTTTATCTTTATCTTTATCTTTATCTTTATCTTTATCTTTATCTGTATCTGTATCTGTATCTGTATCTGTATCTGTATCTTTATCTTTATCTGTATCTGTATCTGTATCTGTATCTGTATCTGTATCTGTATCTTTATCTTTATCTTTATCTTTATCTTTATCTTTATCTGTATCTGTATCTGTATCTGTATCTGTATCTGTAACTGTATCTGTATCTGTAACTGTATCTGTATCTGTATCTGTATCTGTATCTGTATCTGTATCTGTATCTGAATCTTTATCTTTACCTTTATCTTTATCTTTATCTTTATCTTTATCTTTATATTTATCTTTATCTTTATCTGTATCTGTATCTGTATCTGTATCTTTATCTTTATCTTTATCTTTATCTTTATCTTTATCTTTATCTTTATCTTTATCTTTATCTTTATCTTTGTCTTTATCTTATCTTTATCTGTATCTTTATCTTTATCTTTATCTTTAATCTTTATCTTTATCTTATCTTTATCTTTATCTTATCTTTATCTTTATCTTTATCTTTATCTTTATCTTTATCTTTATCTTTATCTTTATCTTTATCTTATCTTTATCTTTATCTTTATCTTTATCTTTATCTTTATCTTTATCTTTATCTTTATCTTTATCTTTATCTTTATCTTTATCTTTATCTTTATCTTTATCTTTATCTTTATCTTTATCTTTATCTTTATCTTTATCTTTATCTTTATCTTTATCTTTATCTTTATCTTTATCTTTATCTTTATCTTTATCTTTATCTTTATCTTTATCTTTACCTGTATCTGTATCTGTATCTGTATCTGTATCTGTATCTTCATCTTTATCTGTATCTGTATCTGTATCTGTATCTGTATCTGTATCTGTATCTGTATCTTCATCTTTATCTGTATGTGTATCTGTATCTGTATCTTTATCTTTATCTGTATCTGTATCTATATCTGTATCTTTATCTTTACCTTTATCTTTATCTTTATCTTTATCTTTATCTTTATCTTTATCTTTATCTTTATCTTTATCTTTCTCTTTCTCTTTATCTTTATCTTTATCTTTATCTTTATCTTTATCTTTATCTTTCTCTTTATCTTTATCTTTATCTTTATCTTTATCTTTATCTTTATCTTTATCTTTATCTTTATCTTTATCTTTATCTTTATCTTTATCTTTATCTTTATCTTTATCTTTATCTTTATCTTTATCTTTATCTTTGTCTTTATCTTTATCTTTATCTTTATCTTTATCTTTATCTTTATCTTTATCTTTATCTTTATCTTTATCTTTATCTTTATCTTTATCTTTATCTTTATCTTTATCTTTATCTTTATCTTTATCTTTATCTTTATCTTTATCTTTATCTTTATCTTTATCTTTATCTTTATCTTTATCTTTATCTTTATCTTTATCTTTATCTTTATCTTTATCTTTATCTTTATCTTTATCTTTATCTTTATCTTTATCTTTATCTTTATCTTTCTTATCTTTATCTTTATCTTTATCTTTATCTTTATCTTTATCTTTATCTTTATCTGTATCTGTATCTGTATCTGTATCTGTATCTGTACCTTTATCTTTATCTGTATCTGTATCTGTATCTGTATCTGTATCTGTATCTTTATCTTTATCTGTATCTGTATCTGTATCTGTATCTGTATCTGTATCTGTATCTGTATCTTTATCTTTATCTGTATCTGTATTTGTATCTGTATCTGTATCTGTATCTGTATCTATATCTGTATCTTTATCTTTACCTTTATCTTTATCTTTATCTTTATCTTTATCTTTATCTTTATCTGTAGCTGTATCTGTATCTGTATCTGTGTCTGTATCTTTATCTTTATCTGTATCTGTATCTGTATCTGTATCTGTATCTGTATCTGTATCTTTATCTTTATCTTTATCTTTATCTTTATCTGTATCTGTATCTGTATCTGTATCTGTATCTGTAACTGTATCTGTATCTGTAACTGTATCTGTATCTGTATCTGTATCTGTATCTGTATCTGTATCTGTATCTGTATCTGTATCTGTATCTTTATCTTTACCTTTATCTTTATCTTTATCTTTATCTTTATCTTTATCTTTATCTTTATCTGTATCTGTATCTGTATCTGTATCTTTATCTTTATCTTTATCTTTATCTTTATCTTTATCTTTATCTTTATCTTTATCTTTATCTTTATCTTTATCTTTATCTTTATCTTTATCTTTATCTTTATCTTTATCTTTATCTTTATCTTTATCTTTATCTTTATCTTTATCTTTATCTTTATCTTTATCTTTATCTTTATCTTTATCTTTATCTTTACCTTTATCTTTATCTTCATCTTTATCTTTATCTTTATCTTTATCTTTATCTTTATCTTTATCTTTATCTTTATCTTTATCTTTATCTTTATCTGTATCTGTATCTGTATCTGTATCTGTATCTGTATCTTTATCTTTATCTGTATCTGTATCTGTATCTGTATCTGTATCTGTATCTGTATCTTTATCTTTATCTTTATCTTTATCTTTATCTTTATCTTTATCTGTATCTGTATCTGTATCTGTATCTGTATCTGTAACTGTATCTGTATCTGTAACTGTATCTGTATCTGTATCTGTATCTGTATCTGTATCTGTATCTGTATCTGTATCTTTATCTTTACCTTTATCTTTATCTTTATCTTTATCTTTATCTTTATATTTATCTTTATCTTTATCTGTATCTGTATCTGTATCTGTATCTTTATCTTTATCTTTATCTTTATCTTTATCTTTATCTTTATCTTTATCTTTATCTTTATCTTTATCTTTATCTTTGTCTTTATCTTTATCTTTATCTGTATCTTTATCTTTATCTTTATCTTTATCTTTATCTTTATCTTTATCTTTATCTTTATCTTTATCTTTATCTTTATCTTTATCTTTATCTTTATCTTTATCTTTATCTTTATCTTTATCTTTATCTTTATCTTTACCTTTATCTTTATCTTTATCTTTATCTTTATCTTTATCTTTATCTTTATCTTTATCTTTATCTTTATCTTTATCTTTATCTTTATCTTTATCTCTTTATCTTTATCTTTATCTTTATCTTTATCTTTATCTTTATCTTTATCTTTATCTTTATCTTTATCTTTATCTTTATCTTTATCTTTATCTTTATCTTTATCTTTACCTGTATCTGTATCTGTATCTGTATCTGTATCTGTATCTTCATCTTTATCTGTATCTGTATCTGTATCTGTATCTGTATCTGTATCTGTATCTTCATCTTTATCTGTATGTGTATCTGTATCTGTATCTTTATCTTTATCTGTATCTGTATCTGTATCTGTGTCTGTATCTGTATCTTTATCTTTATCTTTATCTTATCTTATCTGTATCTGTATCTGTATCTGTATCTTTATCTTTATCTTTATCTTTATCTTTATCTTTATCTTTATCTTTATCTTTATCTTTATCTTTATCTTTACCTGTATCTGTATCTGTATCTGTATCTGTATCTGTATCTGTATCTTTATCTTTATCTTTATCTTTATCTTTATCTTTATCTTTATCTTTATCTTTATCTTTATCTTTATCTTTATCTTTATCTTTATCTTTATCTTTATCTGTATCTGTATCTGTATCTGCATCAGTATCTGTATCTTTATTTTTATCTTTATCTGTATCTGTATCTGTATCTGTATCTTTATCTTTATCTTTATCTTTATCTTTATCTGTATCTGTATCTGTATCTGTATCTGTATCTGTATCTGTATCTGTATCTTTATCTTTATCTTTATCTTTCTCTTTATCTTTATCTTTATCTTTATCTTTATCTTTATCTTTATCTTTATCTTTATCTTTATCTTTATCTGTATCTGTATCTGTATCTGTATCAGTATCTGTATCTTTATTTTTATCTTTATCTTTATCTTTATCTTTATCTTTATCTTTATCTTTATCTTTATCTTTATCTTTATCTTTATCTTTATCTTTATCTTTATCTTTATCTTTATCTTTATCTTTATCTTTATCTTTATCTTTATCTTTATCTTTATCTTTATCTTTATCTTTATCTTTATCTTTATCTTTATCTTTATCTTTATCTTTATCTTTATCTTTATCTTTATCTTTATCTTTATCTTTATCTTTATCTTTATCTTTATCTTTATCTTTATCTTTATCTTTATCTTTATCTTTATCTTTATCTTTATCTTTATCTTTATCTTTATCTTTATCTTTATCTTTATCTTTATCTTTATCTTTATCTTTATCTTTATCTTTATCTGTATCTGTATCTTTATCTTTATCTGTATCTGTATCTGTATCTGTATCTTTATCTTTATCTGTATCTGTATCTGTATCTGTATCTTTATCTGTATCTGTATCTGTATCTGTATCTGTGTCTGTATCTGTATCTTTATCTTTATCTTTATCTTATCTTATCTGTATCTGTATCTGTATCTGTATCTTTATCTTTATCTTTATCT
The DNA here is from genome assembly GCF_028408465.1 of Anastrepha ludens. NCBI lineage: Eukaryota > Metazoa > Arthropoda > Insecta > Diptera > Tephritidae > Anastrepha > Anastrepha ludens. The sequence continues at coordinate 7,897 of NW_026530072.1, forward strand.
TTATCTTTATCTTTATCTTTATCTTTATCTTTATCTTTATCTTTATCTTTATCTTTACCTGTATCTGTATCTGTATCTGTATCTGTATCTGTATCTGTATCTTCATCTTTATCTGTATGTGTATCTGTATCTGTATCTTTATCTTTATCTGTATCTGTATCTGTATCTGTGTCTGTATCTGTATCTTTATCTTTATCTTTATCTTATCTTATCTGTATCTGTATCTGTATCTGTATCTTTATCTTTATCTTTATCTTTATCTTTATCTTTATCTTTATCTTTATCTTTATCTTTACCTGTATCTGTATCTGTATCTGTATCTGTATCTGTATCTGTATCTTTATCTTTATCTTTATCTTTATCTTTATCTTTATCTTTATCTTTATCTTTATCTTTATCTTTATCTTTATCTTTATCTTTATCTGTATCTGCATCTGTATCTGCATCAGTATCTGTATCTTTATTTTTATCTTTATCTGTATCTGTATCTGTATCTGTATCTTTATCTTTATCTTTATCTTTATCTTTATCTTTATCTGTATCTGTATCTGTATCTGTATCTGTATCTGTATCTGTATCTGTATCTTTATCTTTATCTTTATCTTTCTCTTTATCTTTATCTTTATCTTTATCTTTATCTTTATCTTTATCTTTATCTTTATCTTTATCTTTATCTTTATCTGTATCTGTATCTGTATCTGTATCAGTATCTGTATCTTTATTTTTATCTTTATCTTTATCTTTATCTTTATCTTTATCTTTATCTTTATCTTTATCTTTATCTTTATCTTTATCTTTATCTTTATCTTTATCTTTATCTTTATCTTTATCTTTATCTTTATCTTTATCTTTATCTTTATCTTTATCTTTATCTTTATCTTTATCTTTATCTTTATCTTTATCTTTATCTTTATCTTTATCTTTATCTTTATCTTTATCTTTATCTTTATCTTTATCTTTATCTTTATCTTTATCTTTATCTTTATCTGTATCTGTATCTGTATCTGTATCTGTATCTTTATCTTTATCTGTATCTGTATCTGTATCTGTATCTTTATCTGTATCTGTATCTTTATCTGTATCTGTATTTGTATCTGTATCTGTATCTGTATCTGTATCTGTATCTTTATCTTTATCTGTATCTGTATCTGTATCTGTATCTGTATCTGTATCTGTATTTGTATCTGTATCTTTATCTTTATCTGTATCTGTATCTGTATCTGTATCTGTATTTGTATCTGTATCTGTATCTGTATCTGTATCTGTATCTGTAACTGTATCTGTATCTGTAACTGTATCTGTATCTGTATCTTTATCTTTATCTTTATCTTTATCTTTATCTTTATCTTTATCTTTATCTGTATCTGTATCTGTATCTTTATCTTTATCTTTATCTTTATCTGTATCTGTATCTGTATCTTTATCTTTATCTTTATCTTTATCTTTATCTTTATCTTTATCTTTATCTTTATCTTTATCTTTATCTTTATCTTTATCTTTATCTTTATCTTTATCTTTATCTTTATCTTTATCTTTATCTTTATCTTTATCTTTATCTTTATCTTTATCTTTATCTTTATCTTTATCTTTATCTTTATCTTTATCTTTATCTTTATCTTTATCTTTATCTTTATCTTTATCTTTATCTTTATCTTTATCTTTATCTTTATCTTTATCTTTATCTTTATCTTTATCTTTATCTTTATCTTTATCTTTATCTTTATCTTTATCTTTATCTTTATCTTTATCTTTATCTTTATCTTTATCTTTATCTTTATCTTTATCTTATCTTATCTCTATCTGTATCTGTATCTGTATCTGTATCTGTATCTGTATCTGTATCTGTATCTGTATCTGTATCTTTATCTTTATCTTTATCTTTATCTTTATCTTTATCTTTATCTTTATCTTTATCTTTATCTGTATCTGTATCTTTATCTTTATCTTTATCTTTATCTTTATCTTTATCTTTATCTTTATCTTTATCTTTATCTTTATCTTTATCTTTATCTTTATCTTTATCTTTATCTTTATCTTTATCTTTATCTTTATCTTTATCTTTATCTTTATCTTTATCTTTATCTTTATCTTTATCTTTATCTTTATCTTTATCTTTATCTTTATCTTTATCTTTATCTTTATCTTTATCTTTATCTTTATCTTTATCTTTACCTTTATCTTTATCTTTATCTTTATCTTTATCTTTATCTTTATCTTTATCTTTATCTTTATCTTTATCTTTATCTTTATCTTTATCTTTATCTTTATCTTTATCTTTATCTTTATCTTTATCTTTATCTTTATCTTTATCTTTATCTTTATCTTTATCTTTATCTTTATCTTTATCTTTATCTTTATCTTTATCTTTATCTTTATCTGTATCTCTATCTGTATCTGTATCTGTATCTTTATCTTTATCTGTATCTGTATCTGTATCTGTATCTGTATCTGTACCTGTATCTGTATCTGTATCTTTATCTTTATCTGTATCTGTATCTGTATCTGTATCTGTATCTGTATCTGTATCTGTATCTGTATCTGTATCTGTATCTGTATCTGTATCTGTATCTTTATCTATATCTGTATCTGTATCTGTACCTGTATCTGTATTTGTATCTGTATCTGTATCTGTATCTGTATCTGTATCTGTAACTGTATCTGTATCTGCATCTTTATCTTTATCTGTATCTGTATTTGTATCTGTATCTGTATCTGTATCTGTATCTGTATCTTTATCTTTATCTGTATCTGTATCTTTATCTTTATCTGTATCTGTATCTGTACCTGTATCTGTATTTGTATCTGTATCTGTATCTGTATCTGTATCTGTATCTGTATCTGTATCTGTAACTGTATCTGTATCTGTATCTTTATCTTTATCTGTATCTGTATTTGTATCTGTATCTGTATCTGTATCTGTATCTGTATCTTTATCTGTATCTGTATCTGTATCTGTATCTGTATCTGTATCTTTATCTGTATCTGTATCTGTATCTGTATCTGTATCTGTATCTGTATCTGTATCTGTATCTGTATCTGTATCTGTATCTTTATCTTTATCTGTATTTGTATCTGTATCTGTATCTGTATCTGTATCTGTATCTGTATCTGTAACTGTATCTGTATCTGTATCTGTATCTGTATCTTTATCTTTATCTGTATCTGTATTTGTATCTGTATCTGTATCTGTATCTGTATCTGTATCTTTATCTGTATCTGTATCTGTATCTGTATCTGTATCTGTATCTTTATCTGTATCTGTATCTGTATCTGTATCTGTATCTGTATCTGTATCTGTATCTGTATCTGTATCTGTATCTGTATCTTTATCTTTATCTGTATTTGTATCTGTATCTGTATCTGTATCTGTATCTGTATCTGTAACTGTATCTGTATCTGTATCTGTAACTGTATCTGTATCTGTAACTGTATCTGTATCTGTATCTGTATCTGTATCTGTATCTGTATCTGTATCTTTATCTTTATCTTTATCTTTATCTTTATCTTTATCTTTATCTGTATCTGTATCTGTATCTTTATCTTTATCTTTATCTTTATCTTTATCTTTATCTTTATCTTTATCTTTATCTTTATCTTTATCTTTATCTTTATCTTTATCTTTATCTTTATCTTTATCTTTATCTTTATCTTTATCTCTATCTTTATCTTTATCTTTATCTTTATCTTTATCTTTATCTTTATCTTTATCTTTATCTTTATCTTTATCTGTATCTGTATCTGTATCAGTATCTGTATCTTTATTTGTATCTTTATCTTTATCTTTATCTTTATCTTTATCTTTATCTTTATCTTTATCTTTATCTTTATCTTTATCTTTATATTTATCTTTATCTTTATCTTTATCTTTATCTTTATCTTTATCTTTATCTTTATCTTTATCTTTATCTTTATCTTTATCTTTATCTTTATCTTTATCTTTATCTTTATCTTTATCTTTATCTTTATCTTTATCTTTATCTTTATCTTTATCTTTATCTTTATCTTTATCTTTATCTTTATCTTTATCTTTATCTTTATCTTTATCTTTATCTTTATCTTTATCTTTATCTTTATCTTTATCTTTATCTTTATCTTTATCTTTATCTTTATCTGTATCTGTATCAGTATCTGTATCTTTATTTGTATCTTTATCTTTATCTTTATCTTTATCTTTATCTTTATCTTTATCTTTATCTTTATCTTTATCTTTATCTTTATCTTTATCTTTATCTTTATCTTTATCTTTATCTTTATCTTTATCTTTATCTTTATCTTTATCTTTATCTTTATCTTTATCTTTATCTTTATCTTTATCTTTATCTTTATCTTTATCTTTATCTTTATCTTTATCTTTATCTTTATCTTTATCTGTATCTGTATCTGTATCAGTATCTGTATCTTTATTTGTATCTTTATCTTTATCTTTATCTTTATCTTTATCTTTATCTTTATCTTTATCTTTATCTTTATCTTTATCTTTATCTTTATCTTTATCTTTATCTTTATCTTTATCTTTATCTTTATCTTTATCTTTATCTTTATCTTTATCTTTATCTTTATCTTTATCTTTATCTTTATCTTTATCTTTATCTTTATCTTTATCTTTATCTTTACCTTTATCTTTATCTTTATCTTTATCTTTATCTTTATCTTTATCTTTATCTTTATCTGTATCTGTATCTGTACCTGTATCTGTATTTGTATCTGTATCTGTATCTGTATCTGTATCTGTATCTGTATCTGTATCTGTATCTGTATCTTTATCTTTATCTTTATCTTTATCTTTATCTGTATCTTTATCTTTATCTTTATCTTTATCTTTATCTTTATCTTTATCTTTATCTTTATCTTTATCTTTATCTTTATCTTTATCTTTATCTTTATCTTTATCTTTATCTTTATCTTTATCTTTATCTTTATCTTTATCTTTATCTTTACCTTTATCTTTATCTTTATCTTTATCTTTATCTTTATCTTTATCTTTATCTTTATCTGTATCTGTATCTGTACCTGTATCTGTATTTGTATTTGTATCTGTATCTGTATCTGTATCTGTATCTGTATCTGTATCTGTATCTGTATCTTTATCTTTATCTGTATCTGTATCTGTATCTGTATCTGTATCTGTATCTGTATCTGTATCTGTATCTGTATTTGTATCTGTATCTGTATCAGTATCTGTATCTGTATCTGTATCTGTATCTGTATCTGTATCTGTATCTGTATCTGTATCTGTATCTGTAACTGTATCTGTATCTGTATCTGTATCTGTATCTGTATCTTTATCTTTATCTGTATCTGTATCTGTATCTGTATCTGTATCTGTATCTGTATCTGTATCTTTATCTTTATCTTTATCTGTATCTGTATCTGTATCTGTATCTGTATCTGTATCTGTATCTTTATCTTTATCTGTATCTGTATCTGTATCTGTATCTTTATCTGTATCTGTATCTTTATCTGTATCTGTATCTGTATCTGTATCTGTATTTGTATCTGTATCTGTATCTGTATCTGCATCTGTATCTGTATCTGTATCTGTATCTGTATCTGTATCTGTAACTGTATCTGTATCTGTAACTATATCTGTATCTGTATCTGTATCTGTATCTGTATCTTTATCTTTATCTTTATCTTTATCTTTATCTTTATCTTTATCTTTATCTTTATCTTTATCTTTATCTTTATCTTTATCTTTATCTTTATCTTTATCTTTATCTTTATCTGTATCTGTATCTGTATCTTTATCTTTATCTTTATCTTTATCTTTATCTTTATCTTTATCTTTATCTTTATCTTTCTCTTTATCTTTATCTTTATCTTTATCTTTATCTTTCTCTTTATCTTTATCTTTATCTTTATCTTTATCTTTATCTTTATCTTTATCTTTATCTTTATCTTTATCTTTATCTTTATCTTTATCTTTATCTTTATCTTTATCTTTATCTTTATCTTTATCTTTATCTTTATCTTTATCTTTATCTTTATCTTTATCTTTATCTTTATCTTTATCTTTATCTTTATCTTTATCTTTATCTTTATCTTTATCTTTATCTTTATCTTTATCTTTATCTTTATCTTTATCTTTATCTTTATCTTTATCTTTATCTTTATCTTTATCTTTATCTTTATCTTTATCTTTATCTTTATCTTTATCTTTATCTTTATCTTTATCTTTATCTTTATCTTTATCTTTATCTTTATCTTTATCTTTATCTTTATCTTTATCTTTATCTTTATCTTTATCTTTATCTTTATCTTTATCTGTATCTGTATCTGTATCTGTATCTGTATCTGTATCTTTATCTTTATCTGTATCTGTATCTGTATCTGTATCTGTATCTGTATCTTTATCTTTATCTGTATCTGTATCTGTATCTTTATCTTTATCTTTATCTGTATCTGTATCTGTATCTGTATCTGTATCTGTATCTGTATCTGTATCTTTATCTTTATCTGTATCTGTATCTGTATCTGTATCTTTATCTGTATCTGTATCTTTATCTGTATCTGTATCTGTATCTGTATCTGTATTTGTATCTGTATCTGTATCTGTATCTGCATCTGTATCTGTATCTGTATCTGTATCTGTATCTGTATCTGTAACTGTATCTGTATCTGTAACTATATCTGTATCTGTATCTGTATCTGTATCTGTATCTTTATCTTTATCTTTATCTTTATCTTTATCTTTATCTTTATCTTTATCTTTATCTTTATCTTTATCTTTATCTTTATCTTTATCTTTATCTTTATCTGTATCTGTATCTGTATCTTTATCTTTATCTTTATCTTTATCTTTATCTTTATCTTTATCTTTATCTTTCTCTTTATCTTTATCTTTATCTTTATCTTTATCTTTCTCTTTATCTTTATCTTTATCTTTATCTTTATCTTTATCTTTATCTTTATCTTTATCTTTATCTTTATCTTTATCTTTATCTTTATCTTTATCTTTATCTTTATCTTTATCTTTATCTTTATCTTTATCTTTATCTTTATCTTTATCTTTATCTTTATCTTTATCTTTATCTTTATCTTTATCTTTATCTTTATCTTTATCTTTATCTTTATCTTTATCTTTATCTTTATCTTTATCTTTATCTTTATCTTTATCTTTATCTTTATCTTTATCTTTATCTTTATCTTTATCTTTATCTTTATCTTTATCTTTATCTTTATCTTTATCTTTATCTTTATCTTTATCTTTATCTTTATCTTTATCTTTATCTTTATCTTTATCTTTATCTTTATCTTTATCTTTATCTTTATCTTTATCTTTATCTTTATCTTTATCTTTATCTTTATCTTTATCTTTATCTTTATCTTTATCTTTATCTTTATCTTTATCTTTATCTTTATCTTTATCTTTATCTTTATCTTTATCTTTATCTTTATCTTTATCTTTATCTGTATCTGTATCTGTATCTGTATCTGTATCTGTATCTTTATCTTTATCTGTATCTGTATCTGTATCTGTATCTGTATCTGTATCTTTATCTTTATCTGTATCTGTATCTGTATCTGTATCTGTATCTGTATCTGTATCTTTATCTTTATCTGTATCTGTATTTGTATCTGTATCTGTATCTGTATCTGTATCTATATCTGTATCTTTATCTTTACCTTTATCTTTATCTTTATCTTTATCTTTATCTTTATCTGTAGCTGTATCTGTATCTGTATCTGTGTCTGTATCTTTATCTTTATCTGTATCTGTATCTGTATCTGTATCTGTATCTGTATCTGTATCTTTATCTTTATCTTTATCTTTATCTTTATCTTTATCAGTATCTGTATCTGTATCTGTATCTGTATCTGTAACTGTATCTGTATCTGTATCTGTATCTGTATCTTTATCTTTACCTTTATCTTTATCTTTATCTTTATCTTTATCTTTATCTTTATCTTTATCTGTATCTGTATCTGTATCTGTATCTTTATCTTTATCTTTATCTTTATCTTTATCTTTATCTTTATCTTTATCTTTATCTTTATCTTTATCTTTATCTTTATCTTTATCTTTATCTTTATCTTTATCTTTATCTTTATCTTTATCTTTATCTTTATCTTTATCTTTATCTTTATCTTTATCTTTATCTTTATCTTTATCTTTATCTTTATCTTTATCTTTATCTTTATCTTTATCTTTATCTTTACCTTTATCTTTATCTTCATCTTTATCTTTATCTTTATCTTTATCTTTATCTTTATCTTTATCTTTATCTTTATCTTTATCTGTATCTGTATCTGTATCTGTATCTGTATCTGTATCTTTATCTTTATCTGTATCTGTATCTGTATCTGTATCTGTATCTGTATCTGTATCTTTATCTTTATCTTTATCTTTATCTTTATCTTTATCTGTATCTGTATCTGTATCTGTATCTGTATCTGTAACTGTATCTGTATCTGTAACTGTATCTGTATCTGTATCTGTATCTGTATCTGTATCTGTATCTGTATCTGTATCTGTATCTGTATCTTTATCTTTACCTTTAACTTTATCTTTATCTTTATCTTTATCTTTATATTTATCTTTATCTTTATCTGTATCTGTATCTGTATCTGTATCTTTATCTTTATCTTTATCTTTATCTTTATCTTTATCTTTATCTTTATCTTTATCTTTATCTTTATCTTTATCTTTATCTTTATCTTTATCCGTATCTTTATCTTTATCTTTATCTTTATCTTTATCTTTATCTTTATCTTTATCTTTATCTTTATCTTTATCTTTATCTTTATCTTTATCTTTATCTTTATCTTTATCTGTATCTTTATCTTTATCTTTATCTTTATCTTTATCTTTATCTTTATCTTTATCTTTATCTTTATCTTTATCTTTATCTTTATCTTTATCTTTATCTTTATCTTTATCTTTATCTTTATCTTTATCTTTATCTTTATCTTTATCTTTATCTTTATCTTTATCTTTATCTTTATCTTTATCTTTATCTTTATCTTTATCTTTATCTTTATCTTTATCTTTATCTTTATCTTTATCTTTATCTTTATCTTTATCTTTATCTTTATCTTTATCTTTATCTTTATCTTTATCTTTATCTTTATCTTTACCTGTATCTGTATCTGTATCTGTATCTGTATCTGTATCTGTATCTTCATCTTTATCTGTATCTGTATCTGTATCTGTATCTGTATCTGTATCTGTATCTGTATCTGTATCTTCATCTTTATCTGTATGTGTATCTGTATCTGTATCTTTATCTTTATCTGTATCTGTATCTGTATCTGTGTCTGTATCTGTATCTTTATCTTTATCTTTATCTTATCTTATCTGTATCTGTATCTTTATCTTTATCTTTATCTTTATCTTTATCTTTATCTTTATCTTTATCTTTATCTTTATCTTTATCTTTATCTTTATCTTTATCTTTATCTTTATCTGTATCTGTATCTGTATCTGTATCTGTATCTGTATCTGTATCTTTATCTTTATCTTTATCTTTATCTTTATCTTTATCTTTATCTTTATCTTTATCTTTATCTTTATCTTTATCTTTATCTTTATCTTTATCTTTATCTGTATCTGTATCTGTATCTGTATCAGTATCTGTATCTTTATTTTTATCTTTATCTGTATCTGTATCTGTATCTGTATCTTTATCTTTATCTTTATCTTTATCTTTATCTTTATCTTTATCTGTATCTGTATCTGTATCTGTATCTGTATCTGTATCTGTATCTGTATCTTTATCTTTATCTTTATCTTTCTCTTTATCTTTATCTTTATCTTTATCTTTATCTTTATCTTTATCTTTATCTTTATCTTTATCTTTATCTTTATCTGTATCTGTATCTGTATCTGTATCAGTATCTGTATCTTTATTTTTATCTTTATCTTTATCTTTATCTTTATCTTTATCTTTATCTTTATCTTTATCTTTATCTTTATCTTTATCTTTATCTTTATCTTTATCTTTATCTTTATCTTTATCTTTATCTTTATCTTTATCTTTATCTTTATCTTTATCTTTATCTTTATCTTTATCTTTATCTTTATCTTTATCTTTATCTTTATCTTTATCTTTATCTTTATCTTTATCTTTATCTTTATCTTTATCTTTATCTTTATCTTTATCTTTATCTTTATCTTTATCTTTATCTTTATCTTTATCTTTATCTTTATCTTTATCTTTATCTTTATCTTTATCTTTATCTTTATCTTTATCTTTATCTTTATCTTTATCTTTATCTTTATCTTTATCTTTATCTTTATCTTTATCTGTATCTGTATCTTTATCTTTATCTGTATCTGTATCTGTATCTGTATCTTTATCTTTATCTGTATCTGTATCTGTATCTGTATCTTTATCTGTATCTGTATCTTTATCTGTATCTGTATTTGTATCTGTATCTGTATCTGTATCTGTATCTGTATCTTTATCTTTATCTGTATCTGTATCTGTATCTGTATCTGTATCTGTATCTGTATTTGTATCTGTATCTTTATCTTTATCTTTATCTGTATCTGTATCTGTATCTGTATCTGTATTTGTATCTGTATCTGTATCTGTATCTGTATCTGTATCTGTAACTGTATCTGTATCTGTAACTGTATCTGTATCTGTATCTTTATCTTTATCTTTATCTTTATCTTTATCTTTATCTTTATCTGTATCTGTATCTGTATCTTTATCTTTATCTTTATCTTTATCTTTATCTTTATCTTTATCTTTATCTTTATCTTTATCTTTATCTTTATCTGTATCTTTATCTTTATCTTTATCTTTATCTTTATCTTTATCTTTATCTTTATCTTTATCTTTATCTTTATCTTTATCTTTATCTTTATCTTTATCTTTATCTTTATCTTTATCTTTATCTTTATCTTTATCTTTATCTTTATCTTTATCTTTATCTTTATCTTTATCTTTATCTTTATCTTTATCTTTATCTTTATCTTTATCTTTATCTTTATCTTTATCTTTATCTTTATCTTTATCTTTATCTTTATCTTTATCTTTATCTTTATCTTTATCTTTATCTTTATCTTTATCTTTATCTTTATCTTTATCTTTATCTTTATCTTTATCTTTATCTTTATCTTTATCTTTATCTTTATCTTTATCTTTATCTTTATCTTTATCTTTATCTTTATCTTTATCTTTATCTTTATCTTTATCTTTATCTTTATCTTTATCTGTATCTGTATCTGTATCAGTATCTGTATCTTTATTTGTATCTTTATCTTTATCTTTATCTTTATCTTTATCTTTATCTTTATCTTTATCTTTATCTTTATCTTTATCTTTATCTTTATCTTTATCTTTATCTTTATCTTTATCTTTATCTTTATCTTTATCTTTATCTTTATCTTTATCTTTATCTTTATCTTTATCTTTATCTTTATCTTTATCTTTATCTTTATCTTTATCTTTATCTTTATCTTTATCTTTATCTTTATCTTTATCTTTATCTGTATCTGTATCTGTATCAGTATCTGTATCTTTATTTGTATCTTTATCTTTATCTTTATCTTTATCTTTATCTTTATCTTTATCTTTATCTTTATCTTTATCTTTATCTTTATCTTTATCTTTATCTTTATCTTTATCTTTATCTTTATCTTTATCTTTATCTTTATCTTTATCTTTATCTTTATCTTTATCTTTATCTTTATCTTTATCTTTACCTTTATCTTTATCTTTATCTTTATCTTTATCTTTATCTTTATCTTTATCTGTATCTGTATCTGTACCTGTATCTGTATTTGTATCTGTATCTGTATCTGTATCTGTATCTGTATCTGTATCTGTATCTGTATCTGTATCTTTATCTTTATCTTTATCTTTATCTTTATCTTTATCTGTATCTTTATCTTTATCTTTATCTTTATCTTTATCTTTATCTTTATCTTTATCTTTATCTTTATCTTTATCTTTATCTTTATCTTTATCTTTATCTTTATCTTTATCTTTATCTTTATCTTTATCTTTATCTTTATCTTTATCTTTATCTTTATCTTTATCTTTATCTTTATCTTTACCTTTATCTTTATCTTTATCTTTATCTTTATCTTTATCTTTATCTTTATCTGTATCTGTATCTGTACCTGTATCTGTATTTGTATCTGTATCTGTATCTGTATCTGTATCTGTATCTGTATCTGTATCTGTATCTTTATCTTTATCTGTATCTGTATCTGTATCTGTATCTGTATCTGTATCTGTATCTGTATCTGTATCTGTATTTGTATCTGTATCTGTATCAGTATCTGTATCTGTATCTGTATCTGTATCTGTATCTGTATCTGTATCTGTATCTGTATCTGTATCTGTATCTGTAACTGTATCTGTATCTGTATCTGTATCTGTATCTGTATCTGTATCTGTATCTTTATCTTTATCTGTATCTGTATCTGTATCTGTATCTGTATCTGTATCTGTATCTGTATCTTTATCTTTATCTTTATCTGTATCTGTATCTGTATCTGTATCTGTATCTGTATCTGTATCTGTATCTGTATCTTTATCTTTATCTGTATCTGTATCTGTATCTGTATCTTTATCTGTATCTGTATCTTTATCTGTATCTGTATCTGTATCTGTATCTGTATTTGTATCTGTATCTGTATCTGTATCTGCATCTGTATCTGTATCTGTATCTGTATCTGTATCTGTAACTGTATCTGTATCTGTAACTATATCTGTATCTGTATCTGTATCTGTATCTGTATCTTTATCTTTATCTTTATCTTTATCTTTATCTTTATCTTTATCTTTATCTTTATCTTTATCTTTATCTTTATCTTTATCTTTATCTTTATCTTTATCTGTATCTGTATCTGTATCTTTATCTTTATCTTTATCTTTATCTTTATCTTTATCTTTATCTTTATCTTTATCTTTATCTTTATCTTTATCTTTCTCTTTATCTTTATCTTTATCTTTATCTTTATCTTTCTCTTTATCTTTATCTTTATCTTTATCTTTATCTTTATCTTTATCTTTATCTTTATCTTTATCTTTATCTTTATCTTTATCTTTATCTTTATCTTTATCTTTATCTTTATCTTTATCTTTATCTTTATCTTTATCTTTATCTTTATCTTTATCTTTATCTTTATCTTTATCTTTATCTTTATCTTTATCTTTATCTTTATCTTTATCTTTATCTTTATCTTTATCTTTATCTTTATCTTTATCTTTATCTTTATCTTTATCTTTATCTTTATCTTTATCTTTATCTTTATCTTTATCTTTATCTTTATCTTTATCTTTATCTTTATCTTTATCTTTATCTTTATCTTTATCTTTATCTTTATCTTTATCTTTATCTTTATCTTTATCTTTATCTTTATCTTTATCTTTATCTTTATCTTTATCTTTATCTTTATCTTTATCTTTATCTTTATCTTTATCTTTATCTTTATCTTTATCTTTATCTTTATCTTTATCTTTATCTTTATCTTTATCTTTATCTTTATCTTTATCTGTATCTGTATCTGTATCTGTATCTGTATCTGTATCTTTATCTTTATCTGTATCTGTATCTGTATCTGTATCTGTATCTGTATCTTTATCTTTATCTGTATCTGTATCTGTATCTGTATCTGTATCTGTATCTGTATCTTTATCTTTATCTGTATCTGTATTTGTATCTGTATCTGTATCTGTATCTGTATCTATATCTGTATCTTTATCTTTACCTTTATCTTTATCTTTATCTTTATCTTTATCTTTATCTTTATCTTTATCTGTAGCTGTATCTGTATCTGTATCTGTGTCTGTATCTTTATCTTTATCTGTATCTGTATCTGTATCTGTATCTGTATCTGTATCTGTATCTGTATCTTTATCTTTATCTTTATCTTTATCTTTATCTGTATCTGTATCTGTATCTGTATCTGTATCTGTATCTGTATCTGTAAGTGTATCTGTATCTGTATCTGTATCTGTATCTGTATCTTTATCTTTACCTTTATCTTTATCTTTATCTTTATCTTTATCTTTATCTTTATCTTTATCTGTATCTGTATCTGTATCTGTATCTTTATCTTTATCTTTATCTTTATCTTTATCTTTATCTTTATCTTTATCTTTATCTTTATCTTTATCTTTATCTTTATCTTTATCTTTATCTTTATCTTTATCTTTATCTTTATCTTTATCTTTATCTTTATCTTTATCTTTATCTTTATCTTTATCTTTATCTTTATCTTTATCTTTATCTTTATCTTTATCTTTATCTTTATCTTTATCTTTATCTTTATCTTTACCTTTATCTTTATCTTCATCTTTATCTTTATCTTTATCTTTATCTTTATCTTTATCTTTATCTTTATCTTTATCTTTATCTTTATCTGTATCTGTATCTGTATCTGTATCTGTATCTGTATCTTTATCTTTATCTGTATCTGTATCTGTATCTGTATCTGTATCTTTATCTTTATCTTTATCTTTATCTTTATCTTTATCTTTATCTTTATCTGTATCTGTATCTGTATCTGTATCTGTATCTGTAACTGTATCTGTATCTGTAACTGTATCTGTATCTGTATCTGTATCTGTATCTGTATCTGTATCTGTATCTGTATCTGTATCTGTATCTGTATCTTTATCTTTACCTTTATCTTTATCTTTATCTTTATCTTTATCTTTATATTTATCTTTATCTTTATCTGTATCTGTATCTGTATCTGTATCTGTATCTTTATCTTTATCTTTATCTTTATCTTTATCTTTATCTTTATCTTTATCTTTATCTTTATCTTTATCTTTATCTTTATCTTTATCTTTATCTTTATCTTTATCTTTATCTTTATCTTTATCTGTATCTTTATCTTTATCTTTATCTTTATCTTTATCTTTATCTTTATCTTTATCTTTATCTTTATCTTTATCTTTATCTTTATCTTTATCTTTATCTTTATCTTTATCTTTATCTTTATCTTTATCTTTATCTTTATCTTTATCTTTATCTTTATCTTTATCTTTATCTTTATCTTTATCTTTATCTTTATCTTTATCTTTATCTTTATCTTTATCTTTATCTTTATCTTTATCTTTATCTTTATCTTTATCTTTACCTGTATCTGTATCTGTATCTGTATCTGTATCTGTATCTGTATCTTCATCTTTATCTGTATCTGTATCTGTATCTGTATCTGTATCTGTATCTGTATCTGTATCTGTATCTTCATCTTTATCTGTATGTGTATCTGTATCTGTATCTTTATCTTTATCTGTATCTGTATCTGTATCTGTGTCTGTATCTGTATCTTTATCTTTATCTTTATCTTATCTTATCTGTATCTGTATCTGTATCTGTATCTTTATCTTTATCTTTATCTTTATCTTTATCTTTATCTTTATCTTTATCTTTATCTTTATCTTTATCTTTATCTGTATCTGTATCTGTATCTGTATCTGTATCTGTATCTGTATCTGTATCTGTATCTGTATCTGTATCTTTATCTTTATCTTTATCTTTATCTTTATCTTTATCTTTATCTTTATCTTTATCTTTATCTTTATCTTTATCTGTATCTGTATCTGTATCTGTATCTGTATCAGTATCTGTATCTTTATTTTTATCTTTATCTGTATCTGTATCTGTATCTGTATCTTTATCTTTATCTTTATCTTTATCTTTATCTTTATCTTTATCTTTATCTGTATCTGTATCTGTATCTGTATCTGTATCTGTATCTGTATCTGTATCTTTATCTTTATCTTTATCTTTATCTTTATCTTTATCTTTATCTTTATCTTTATCTTTATCTTTATCTTTATCTTTATCTTTATCTTTATCTTTATCTGTATCTGTATCTGTATCTGTATCAGTATCTGTATCTTTATTTTTATCTTTATCTTTATCTTTATCTTTATCTTTATCTTTATCTTTATCTTTATCTTTATCTTTATCTTTATCTTTATCTTTATCTTTATCTTTATCTTTATCTTTATCTTTATCTTTATCTTTATCTTTATCTTTATCTTTATCTTTATCTTTATCTTTATCTTTATCTTTATCTTTATCTTTATCTTTATCTTTATCTTTATCTTTATCTTTATCTTTATCTTTATCTTTATCTTTATCTTTATCTTTATCTTTATCTTTATCTTTATCTTTATCTTTATCTTTATCTTTATCTTTATCTTTATCTTTATCTTTATCTTTATCTTTATCTGTATCTGTATCTTTATCTTTATCTGTATCTGTATCTGTATCTGTATCTTTATCTTTATCTGTATCTGTATCTGTATCTGTATCTTTATCTGTATCTGTATCTTTATCTGTATCTGTATTTGTATCTGTATCTGTATCTGTATCTGTATCTGTATCTGTATCTTTATCTTTATCTGTATCTGTATCTGTATCTGTATCTGTATCTGTATCTGTATTTGTATCTGTATCTTTATCTTTATCTGTATCTGTATCTGTATCTGTATCTGTATTTGTATCTGTATCTGTATCTGTATCTGTATCTGTATCTGTAACTGTATCTGTATCTGTAACTGTATCTGTATCTGTATCTTTATCTTTATCTTTATCTTTATCTTTATCTTTATCTTTATCTGTATCTGTATCTGTATCTTTATCTTTATCTTTATCTTTATCTTTATCTTTATCTTTATCTTTATCTTTATCTTTATCTTTATCTTTATCTTTATCTTTATCTTTATCTTTATCTTTATCTTTATCTTTATCTTTATCTTTATCTTTATCTTTATCTTTATCTTTATCTTTATCTTTATCTTTATCTTTATCTTTATCTTTATCTTTATCTTTATCTTTATCTTTATCTTTATCTTTATCTTTATCTTTATCTTTATCTTTATCTTTATCTTTATCTTTATCTTTATCTTTATCTTTATCTTTATCTTTATCTTTATCTTTATCTTTATCTTTATCTTTATCTTTATCTTTATCTTTATCTTTATCTTTATCTTTATCTTTATCTTTATCTTTATCTTTATCTTTATCTTTATCTTATCTTATCTCTATCTGTATCTGTATCTGTATCTGTATCTGTATCTGTATCTGTATCTGTATCTGTATCTGTATCTTTATCTTTATCTTTATCTTTATCTTTATCTTTATCTTTATCTTTATCTTTATCTTTATCTGTATCTGTATCTGTATCTTTATCTTTATCTTTATCTTTATCTTTATCTTTATCTTTATCTTTATCTTTATCTTTATCTTTATCTTTATCTTTATCTTTATCTTTATCTTTATCTTTATCTTTATCTTTATCTTTATCTTTATCTTTATCTTTATCTTTATCTTTATCTTTATCTTTATCTTTATCTTTATCTTTATCTTTATCTTTATCTTTATCTTTATCTTTATCTTTATCTTTATCTTTATCTTTATCTTTATCTTTATCTTTATCTTTATCTTTATCTTTATCTTTATCTTTATCTTTATCTTTATCTTTATCTTTATCTTTATCTTTATCTTTATCTTTATCTTTATCTTTATCTTTATCTTTATCTTTATCTTTATCTGTATCTGTATCTGTATCTTTATCTTTATCTTTATCTTTATCTTTATCTTTATCTTTATCTTTATCTTTATCTTTATCTTTATCTTTCTCTTTATCTTTATCTTTATCTTTATCTTTATCTTTCTCTTTATCTTTATCTTTATCTTTATCTTTATCTTTATCTTTATCTTTATCTTTATCTTTATCTTTATCTTTATCTTTATCTTTATCTTTATCTTTATCTTTATCTTTATCTTTATCTTTATCTTTATCTTTATCTTTATCTTTATCTTTATCTTTATCTTTATCTTTATCTTTATCTTTATCTTTATCTTTATCTTTATCTTTATCTTTATCTTTATCTTTATCTTTATCTTTATCTTTATCTTTATCTTTATCTTTATCTTTATCTTTATCTTTATCTTTATCTTTATCTTTATCTTTATCTTTATCTTTATCTTTATCTTTATCTTTATCTTTATCTTTATCTTTATCTTTATCTTTATCTTTATCTTTATCTTTATCTTTATCTTTATCTTTATCTTTATCTTTATCTTTATCTTTATCTGTATCTGTATCTGTATCTGTATCTGTATCTGTATCTTTATCTTTATCTGTATCTGTATCTGTATCTGTATCTGTATCTGTATCTTTATCTTTATCTGTATCTGTATCTGTATCTGTATCTGTATCTGTATCTGTATCTTTATCTTTATCTGTATCTGTATTTGTATCTGTATCTGTATCTGTATCTGTATCTATATCTGTATCTTTATCTTTACCTTTATCTTTATCTTTATCTTTATCTTTATCTTTATCTTTATCTGTAGCTGTATCTGTATCTGTATCTGTGTCTGTATCTTTATCTTTATCTGTATCTGTATCTGTATCTGTATCTGTATCTGTATCTGTATCTGTATCTTTATCTTTATCTTTATCTTTATCTTTATCTGTATCTGTATCTGTATCTGTATCTGTATCTGTATCTGTATCTGTAAGTGTATCTGTATCTGTATCTGTATCTGTATCTGTATCTTTATCTTTACCTTTATCTTTATCTTTATCTTTATCTTTATCTTTATCTTTATCTTTATCTGTATCTGTATCTGTATCTGTATCTTTATCTTTATCTTTATCTTTATCTTTATCTTTATCTTTATCTTTATCTTTATCTTTATCTTTATCTTTATCTTTATCTTTATCTTTATCTTTATCTTTATCTTTATCTTTATCTTTATCTTTATCTTTATCTTTATCTTTATCTTTATCTTTATCTTTATCTTTATCTTTATCTTTATCTTTATCTTTATCTTTATCTTTATCTTTACCTTTATCTTTATCTTCATCTTTATCTTTATCTTTATCTTTATCTTTATCTTTATCTTTATCTTTATCTTTATCTTTATCTTTATCTTTATCTGTATCTGTATCTGTATCTGTATCTGTATCTGTATCTTTATCTTTATCTGTATCTGTATCTGTATCTGTATCTGTATCTTTATCTTTATCTTTATCTTTATCTTTATCTTTATCTGTATCTGTATCTGTATCTGTATCTGTATCTGTAACTGTATCTGTATCTGTAACTGTATCTGTATCTGTATCTGTATCTGTATCTGTATCTGTATCTGTATCTGTATCTGTATCTGTATCTTTATCTTTACCTTTATCTTTATCTTTATCTTTATCTTTATCTTTATATTTATCTTTATCTTTATCTGTATCTGTATCTGTATCTGTATCTTTATCTTTATCTTTATCTTTATCTTTATCTTTATCTTTATCTTTATCTTTATCTTTATCTTTATCTTTATCTTTATCTTTATCTTTATCTTTATCTTTATCTTTATCTTTATCTGTATCTTTATCTTTATCTTTATCTTTATCTTTATCTTTATCTTTATCTTTATCTTTATCTTTATCTTTATCTTTATCTTTATCTTTATCTTTATCTTTATCTTTATCTTTATCTTTATCTTTATCTTTATCTTTATCTTTATCTTTATCTTTATCTTTATCTTTATCTTTATCTTTATCTTTATCTTTATCTTTATCTTTATCTTTATCTTTACCTGTATCTGTATCTGTATCTGTATCTGTATCTGTATCTGTATCTTCATCTTTATCTGTATCTGTATCTGTATCTGTATCTGTATCTGTATCTGTATCTGTATCTGTATCTTCATCTTTATCTGTATGTGTATCTGTATCTGTATCTTTATCTTTATCTGTATCTGTATCTGTATCTGTATCTGTGTCTGTATCTGTATCTTTATCTTTATCTTTATCTTATCTTATCTGTATCTGTATCTGTATCTGTATCTTTATCTTTATCTTTATCTTTATCTTTATCTTTATCTTTATCTTTATCTTTATCTTTATCTTTATCTTTATCTGTATCTGTATCTGTATCTGTATCTGTATCTGTATCTTTATCTTTATCTTTATCTTTATCTTTATCTTTATCTTTATCTTTATCTTTATCTTTATCTTTATCTGTATCTGTATCTGTATCTGTATCTGTATCAGTATCTGTATCTTTATTTTTATCTTTATCTGTATCTGTATCTGTATCTGTATCTTTATCTTTATCTTTATCTTTATCTTTATCTTTATCTTTATCTTTATCTGTATCTGTATCTGTATCTGTATCTGTATCTGTATCTGTATCTGTATCTTTATCTTTATCTTTATCTTTATCTTTATCTTTATCTTTATCTTTATCTTTATCTTTATCTTTATCTTTATCTTTATCTGTATCTGTATCTGTATCTGTATCAGTATCTGTATCTTTATTTTTATCTTTATCTTTATCTTTATCTTTATCTTTATCTTTATCTTTATCTTTATCTTTATCTTTATCTTTATCTTTATCTTTATCTTTATCTTTATCTTTATCTTTATCTTTATCTTTATCTTTATCTTTATCTTTATCTTTATCTTTATCTTTATCTTTATCTTTATCTTTATCTTTATCTTTATCTTTATCTTTATCTTTATCTTTATCTTTATCTTTATCTTTATCTTTATCTTTATCTTTATCTTTATCTTTATCTGTATCTGTATCTTTATCTTTATCTGTATCTGTATCTGTATCTGTATCTTTATCTTTATCTGTATCTGTATCTGTATCTGTATCTTTATCTGTATCTGTATCTTTATCTGTATCTGTATTTGTATCTGTATCTGTATCTGTATCTGTATCTGTATCTTTATCTTTATCTGTATCTGTATCTGTATCTGTATCTGTATCTGTATCTGTATTTGTATCTGTATCTTTATCTTTATCTGTATCTGTATCTGTATCTGTATCTGTATTTGTATCTGTATCTGTATCTGTATCTGTATCTGTATCTGTAACTGTATCTGTATCTGTAACTGTATCTGTATCTGTATCTTTATCTTTATCTTTATCTTTATCTTTATCTTTATCTTTATCTGTATCTGTATCTGTATCTTTATCTTTATCTTTATCTTTATCTTTATCTTTATCTTTATCTTTATCTTTATCTTTATCTTTATCTTTATCTTTATCTTTATCTTTATCTTTATCTTTATCTTTATCTTTATCTTTATCTTTATCTTTATCTTTATCTTTATCTTTATCTTTATCTTTATCTTTATCTT
Organism: Anastrepha ludens; assembly: GCF_028408465.1. NCBI lineage: Eukaryota > Metazoa > Arthropoda > Insecta > Diptera > Tephritidae > Anastrepha > Anastrepha ludens. The sequence goes on from NW_026530072.1 coordinate 28,982, forward strand.
TATCTTTATCTTTATCTTTATCTTTATCTTTATCTTTATCTTTATCTTTATCTTTATCTTTATCTTTATCTTTATCTTTATCTTTATCTTTATCTTTATCTTTATCTTTATCTTTATCTTTATCTTTATCTTTATCTTTATCTTTATCTTTATCTTTATCTTTATCTTTATCTTTATCTTTATCTTTATCTTTATCTTTATCTTTATCTTTATCTTTATCTTTATCTTTATCTTTATCTTTATCTTTATCTTTATCTTTATCTTTATCTTTATCTTTATCTTATCTTATCTCTATCTGTATCTGTATCTGTATCTGTATCTGTATCTGTATCTGTATCTGTATCTGTATCTGTATCTTTATCTTTATCTTTATCTTTATCTTTATCTTTATCTTTATCTTTATCTTTATCTTTATCTGTATCTGTATCTGTATCTTTATCTTTATCTTTATCTTTATCTTTATCTTTATCTTTATCTTTATCTTTATCTTTATCTTTATCTTTATCTTTATCTTTATCTTTATCTTTATCTTTATCTTTATCTTTATCTTTATCTTTATCTTTATCTTTATCTTTATCTTTATCTTTATCTTTATCTTTATCTTTATCTTTATCTTTATCTTTATCTTTATCTTTATCTTTATCTTTATCTTTATCTTTATCTTTATCTTTATCTTTATCTTTATCTTTATCTTTATCTTTATCTTTATCTTTATCTTTATCTTTATCTTTATCTTTATCTTTATCTTTATCTTTATCTTTATCTTTATCTTTATCTTTATCTTTATCTTTATCTTTATCTTTATCTTTATCTTTATCTTTACCTTTATCTTTATCTTTATCTTTATCTTTATCTTTATCTTTATCTTTATCTTTATCTTTATCTTTATCTTTATCTTTATCTTTATCTTTATCTTTATCTTTATCTTTATCTTTATCTTTATCTTTATCTTTATCTTTATCTTTATCTTTATCTTTATCTTTATCTTTATCTGTATCTGTATCTGTATCTGTATCTGTATCTTTATCTTTATCTGTATCTGTATCTGTATCTGTATCTGTATCTGTACCTGTATCTGTATCTGTATCTTTATCTTTATCTGTATCTGTATCTGTATCTGTATCTGTATCTGTATCTGTATCTGTATCTGTATCTGTATCTGTAGCTGTATCTGTATCTTTATCTATATCTGTATCTGTATCTGTACCTGTATCTGTATTTGTATCTGTATCTGTATCTGTATCTGTATCTGTATCTGTAACTGTATCTGTATCTGCATCTTTATCTTTATCTGTATCTGTATTTGTATCTGTATCTGTATCTGTATCTGTATCTGTATCTTTATCTTTATCTGTATCTGTATCTTTATCTTTATCTGTATCTGTATCTGTACCTGTATCTGTATTTGTATCTGTATCTGTATCTGTATCTGTATCTGTATCTGTATCTGTATCTGTATCTGTAACTGTATCTGTATCTGTATCTTTATCTTTATCTGTATCTGTATTTGTATCTGTATCTGTATCTGTATCTGTATCTGTATCTTTATCTGTATCTGTATCTGCATCTGTATCTGTATCTGTATCTTTATCTGTATCTGTATCTGTATCTGTATCTGTATCTGTATCTGTATCTGTATCTGTATCTGTATCTGTATCTTTATCTTTATCTGTATTTGTATCTGTATCTGTATCTGTATCTGTATCTGTATCTGTAACTGTATCTGTATCTGTATCTGTAACTGTATCTGTATCTGTAACTGTATCTGTATCTGTATCTGTATCTGTATCTGTATCTGTATCTGTATCTTTATCTTTATCTTTATCTTTATCTTTATCTTTATCTGTATCTGTATCTGTATCTTTATCTTTATCTTTATCTTTATCTTTATCTTTATCTTTATCTTTATCTTTATCTTTATCTTTATCTTTATCTTTATCTTTATCTTTATCTTTATCTTTATCTTTATCTTTATCTTTATCTTTATCTTTATCTTTATCTTTATCTTTATCTTTATCTTTATCTTTATCTCTATCTTTATCTTTATCTTTATCTTTATCTTTATCTTTATCTTTATCTTTATCTTTATCTGTATCTGTATCTGTATCAGTATCTGTATCTTTATTTGTATCTTTATCTTTATCTTTATCTTTATCTTTATCTTTATCTTTATCTTTATCTTTATCTTTATCTTTATCTTTATCTTTATCTTTATCTTTATCTTTATCTTTATCTTTATCTTTATCTTTATCTTTATCTTTATCTTTATCTTTATCTTTATCTTTATCTTTATCTTTATCTTTATCTTTATCTTTATCTTTATCTTTATCTTTATCTTTATCTTTATCTTTATCTTTATCTTTATCTTTATCTTTATCTTTATCTTTATCTTTATCTTTATCTGTATCTGTATCTGTATCAGTATCTGTATCTTTATTTGTATCTTTATCTTTATCTTTATCTTTATCTTTATCTTTATCTTTATCTTTATCTTTATCTTTATCTTTATCTTTATCTTTATCTTTATCTTTATCTTTATCTTTATCTTTATCTTTATCTTTATCTTTATCTTTATCTTTATCTTTATCTTTATCTTTATCTTTATCTTTATCTTTATCTTTATCTTTATCTTTATCTTTATCTTTATCTTTATCTTTATCTTTATCTTTATCTTTATCTGTATCTGTATCTGTATCAGTATCTGTATCTTTATTTGTATCTTTATCTTTATCTTTATCTTTATCTTTATCTTTATCTTTATCTTTATCTTTATCTTTATCTTTATCTTTATCTTTATCTTTATCTTTATCTTTATCTTTATCTTTATCTTTATCTTTATCTTTATCTTTATCTTTATCTTTATCTTTATCTTTATCTTTACCTTTATCTTTATCTTTATCTTTATCTTTATCTTTATCTTTATCTTTATCTTTATCTGTATCTGTATCTGTACCTGTATCTGTATTTGTATCTGTATCTGTATCTGTATCTGTATCTGTATCTGTATCTGTATCTGTATCTGTATCTGTATCTTTATCTTTATCTTTATCTTTATCTTTATCTGTATCTTTATCTTTATCTTTATCTTTATCTTTATCTTTATCTTTATCTTTATCTTTATCTTTATCTTTATCTTTATCTTTATCTTTATCTTTATCTTTATCTTTATCTTTATCTTTATCTTTATCTTTATCTTTATCTTTATCTTTATCTTTATCTTTATCTTTATCTTTATCTTTATCTTTATCTTTATCTTTACCTTTATCTTTATCTTTATCTTTATCTTTATCTTTATCTTTATCTTTATCTTTATCTTTATCTGTATCTGTATCTGTACCTGTATCTGTATTTGTATCTGTATCTGTATCTGTATCTGTATCTGTATCTGTATCTGTATCTGTATCTGTATCTGTATCTTTATCTTTATCTTTATCTTTATCTTTATCTGTATCTTTATCTTTATCTTTATCTTTATCTTTATCTTTATCTTTATCTTTATCTTTATCTTTATCTTTATCTTTATCTTTATCTTTATCTTTATCTTTATCTTTATCTTTATCTTTATCTTTATCTTTATCTTTATCTTTATCTTTATCTTTATCTGTATCTGTATCTGTATCTGTATCTGTATTTGTATCTGTATCTGTATCTGTATCTTTATCTTTATCTGTATCTGTATCTGTATCTGTATCTGTATCTGTATCTGTATCTGTATCTGTATCTGTATTTGTATCTGTATCTGTATCAGTATCTGTATCAGTATCTGTATCTGTATCTGTATCTGTATCTGTATCTGTATCTGTATCTTTATCTTTATCTGTATCTGTATCTGTATCTGTATCTTTATCTTTATCTTTATCTGTATCTGTATCTGTATCTGTATTTGTATCTGTATCTGTATCTGTATCTTTATCTTTATCTGTATCTGTATCTGTATCTGTATCTGTATCTGTATCTGTATCTGTATCTGTATCTGTATCTGTATTTGTATCTGTATCTGTATCAGTATCTGTATCTGTATCTGTATCTGTATCTGTATCTGTATCTTTATCTTTATCTGTATCTGTATCTGTATCTTTATCTCTATCTGTATCTGTATCTGTATCTTTATCTGTATCTGTATCTTTATCTGTATCTGTATCTGTATTTGTATCTGTATCTGTATCTGTGTCTGTATCTGTATCTTTATCTTTATCTTTATCTTTATCTTTATCTTTATCTTTATCTTTATCTTTATCTTTATCTTTATCTTTATCTTTATCTTTATCTTTATCTTTATCTTTATCTTTATCTTTATCTTTATCTTTATCTTTATCTTTATCTTTATCTTTATCTTTATCTTTATCTTTATCTTTATCTTTATCTTTATCTTTATCTTTATCTTTATCTTTATCTTTATCTTTATCTGTATCTGTATCTGTATCTGTATCTGTATTTGTATCTGTATCTGTATCTGTATCTGTATCTGTATCTGTATCTGTATCTGTATCTTTATCTGTATCTGTATCTGTATCTGTATCTGTATCTGTATCTTTATCTGTATCTGTATCTGTATCTGTATCTGTATCTGTATCTGTATCTGTATCTGTATCTGTATCTGTATCTTTATCTTTATCTTTATCTGTATCTGTATCTGTATCTGTATCTTTATCTTTATCTTTATCTTTATCTTTATCTTTATCTTTATCTTTATCTTTATCTTTATCTTTATCTTTATCTTTATCTTTATCTTTATCTTTATCTTTATCTTTATCTTTATCTTTATCTTTATCTTTATCTTTATCTTTATCTTTATCTTTATCTTTATCTTTATCTTTACCTTTATCTTTACCTTTATCTTTATCTTTATCTTTATCTTTATCTTTATCTTTATCTTTATCTTTATCTTTATCTTTATCTTTATCTTTATCTTTATCTTTATCTTTATCTTTATCTTTATCTTTATCTTTATCTTTACCTTTATCTTTACCTTTATCTTTATCTTTATCTTTATCTTTATCTTTATCTTTATCTTTATCTTTATCTTTATCTTTATTTTTATCTTTATCTTTATCTTTATCTTTATCTTTATCTTTATCTTTATCTTTATCTTTATCTTTATCTTTATCTTTATCTTTATCTTTATCTTTATCTTTATCTTTATCTTTATCTTTATCTTTATCTTTATCTTTATCTTTATCTTTATCTTTATCTTTATCTTTATCTTTATCTTTATCTCTATCTTTACCTCTTTCTTTACCTTTATCTTTATCTTTATCTTTATCTTTATCTTTATCTTTATCTTTATCTTTATCTTTATCTTTATCTTTATCTTTATCTTTATCTTTATCTTTATCTTTATCTTTATCTTTATCTTTATCTTTATCTTTATCTTTATCTTTATCTTTATCTTTATCTTTATCTTTATCTTTATCTTTATCTTTATCTTTATCTTTATCTTTATCTTTATCTTTATCTTTATCTTTATCTTTATCTTTATCTTTATCTTTATCTTTATCTTTATCCTTATCTTTATCTTTATCTTTATCTCTATCTTTACCTCTTTCTTTACCTTTATCTTTATCTTTATCTTTATCTTTATCTTTATCTTTATCTTTATCTTTATCTTTATCTTTATCTTTATCTTTATCTTTATCTTTATCTTTATCTTTATCTTTATCTTTATCTTTATCTTTATCTTTATCTTTATCTTTATCTTTATCTTTATCTTTATCTTTATCTTTATCTTTATCTTTATCTTTATCTTTATCTTTATCTTTATCTTTATCTTTATCTCTATCTTTACCTCTTTCTTTACCTTTATCTTTATCTTTATCTTTATCTTTATCTTTATCTTTATCTTTATCTTTATCTTTATCTTTATCTTTATCTTTATCTTTATCTTTATCTTTATCTTTATCTTTATCTTTATCTTTATCTTTATCTTTATCTTTATCTTTATCTTTATCTTTATCTTTATCTTTATCTTTATCTTTATCTTTATCTTTATCTTTATCTTTATCTTTATCTTTATCTTTATCTTTATCTTTATCTTTATCTTTATCTTTATCTTTATCTTTATCTTTATCTTTATCTTTATCTTTATCTTTATCTTTATCTTTATCTTTATCTTTATCTTTATCTTTATCTTTATCTTTATCTTTATCTTTATCTTTATCTTTATCTTTATCTTTATCTTTATCTTTATCTTTATCTTTACCTTTATCTTTATCTTTATCTTTATCTTTATCTTTATCTTTATCTTCATCTTTATCTTTATCTTTATCTTTATCTTTATCTGTATCTGTATCTGTATCTGTATCTGTATCTGTATTTGTATCTGTATCTGTATCTGTATCTGTATCTGTATCTGTATCTGTATCTGTATCTTTATCTTTATCTGTATCTGTATCTGTATCTGTATCTGTATCTGTATCTGTATTTGTATCTGTATCTGTATCAGTATCTGTATCTGTATCTGTATCTGTATCTGTATCTGTATCTGTATCTGTATCTGTATCTGTATCTGTAACTGTATCTGTATC
>NW_026530073.1:0-2500 GCF_028408465.1 Anastrepha ludens
AGGATTTAAAGTGTACTCATTCCAATTACAGGGCCTCGGATATGAGTCCTGTATTGTTATTTTTCGTCACTACCTCCCCGAACTGGGAGTGGGTAATTTACGCGCCTGCTGCCTTCCTTAGATGTGGTAGCCGTTTCTCAGGCTCCCTCTCCGGAATCGAACCCTGATTCCCCGTTACCCGTTGCAACCATGGTAGTCCTAGATACTACCATCAAAAGTTGATAGGGCAGACATTTGAAAGATCTGTCGTCGGTACGGGACCATACGATCTGCAAGTTATCTAGAGTTCAACCAATTTAACGATCAAATGATCGCTTGGTTTTAGTCTAATAAAAGCACACGTTCCATAAGGTCCGTGTTTATATTGCATGTATTAGCTCTAGAATTACCACAGTTATCCAAGTAACTGTTAACGATCTATGGAACCATAACTGATATAATGAGCCTTTTGCGGTTTCACTTTTAATTTGTTTGTACTTAGACATGCATGGCTTAATCTTTGAGACAAGCATATAACTACTGGCAGGATCAACCAGAATAATATATATATTTGTTTATATATTTTCTTTGTTTTTCATATTTGAAAATTTCATAAATTACGGTGTATATAAAAAGTAAAGGGGAAAACGCACATACAATAGAACGTAATTTTAATAACACAATTTATGTATCATCTCATCATCATCATCATTATTATTATTATTATTTATTAATAATGTGCTTTTATTTGTATAAAATATTTGTATTTATTTGGTCTTCTTCTTTGTTGTGTTTTTCTTTCATTTTCTTTCGTTCAATGTGCGCTCCCGCCGACCCCTTTAGCTTTCTTATCAGAATTCAAAAACCGTTTTTTATGAAAAAGAATTTTCGTTCTCTATATATATTTTGTATAAAAATATAAGAACGATATTTCTTCTTAATATTTGCCAATTTTCAAATGTATCATTTTTAATAACATTTTACTTTTTCTTCAAATGCATTTTTAATGTAATAATTTCATATATTACATAATTTTTCTCTCTGAATTGAAATTAATAATTCCATAATTCTATTTTTTAATCATAAATATATATATGATTGAAAAAATTTCTCCTTTTTTCTTTTGTTTAAAATTTAGTTTTTCTTATAATTTTTATTTGTTTTGTTTTTTTTTTTTCTTCATCTGTTTAATTTCCTGTATGTATACAAGAAACAAACAGTTGAGGATAATTTCTATGTAATGCTAGTATAGAATATAAAATTTTGAATTCAAAAATTTATTTCTATTTAAACTAACTATAGAATACCAGGAATAAAATACAATGACACCAATATGCCAAGGTTACATTCCATAATATGTTAGTATAGAATATAAATTCTTCATATATGTATATATATTCGAAAATTGTTTCTATTTAAACTAACGTATGGAAAACCATGAATAAAATCACAAATACACCAATATGCCAAGGCAACAATCAATAGTTACATTCCATAATATGTTAGTATAGAATATAAATTCTTCATATATGTATATATATTCGAAAATTGTTTCTATTTAAACTAACGTATGGAAAACTATGAATAAAATCACAAATACACCAATATGCCAAGGTAACAATCAATAGTTACATTCCATAATATGTTAGTATAGAATATAAATTCTTCATATATGTATATATATTCGAAAATTGTTTCTATTTAAACTAACGTATGGAAAACTATGAATGAAATCTCACAATACACCAATATGCCAAGGTAACAATCAATAGTTACATTCCATAATATGTTAGTATAGAATATAAATTCTTCATATATGTATATATATTCGAAAATTGTTTCTATTTAAACTAACGTATGGAAAACTATGAATGAAATCTCACAATACACCAATATGCCAAGGTAACAATCAATAGTTACATTCCATAATATGTTAGTATAGAATATAAATTCTTCATATATGTATACATATTCGAAAATTGTTTCTATTTAAACTAACGTATGGAAAACTAGGAATAAATCCACAATATCACCAGTTTAACATAACTCAAATTCGTGTTTCATATAGTTATGATTCGATTTATATGCTTCAATATCATTGGTTAGTTAAATGTTGATATTTTCATATTATTCACATGCCTTCACCGTGAGTGTTTTTTGCCATGCACACCACACATTGTGAAAAATGTATGGGAAAAATTCAATTCAATACATTTCAGTTTGATTTCATATAATTCAATTACATTTTATATATTTCAATAATACCATCAACTTAACTAAATATATATTAAAATACTAAATTATATATATGATGATATTTTCCATATATTTGAAATGTCTTTATTATAATTTATTCAGTTTATCATATGAATGTATTGTGTTAAATTTTACTTTCATACATTTAATCGAATTTAGTTTCATATAAATTCGATTCGATTTTCTTTCATATATCTCACTTGCCTTCACCGTGAGTGTTTCTGACAATGTACACAACGCATTGTGAAAAATGTATGGGCAAAAT
>NW_026530073.1:7500-10000 GCF_028408465.1 Anastrepha ludens
GTTCCCATAGAACAGGTCAGAGCGAACTCTGAGGGCTCCTGTTCCCCGTGGTACCGAGTTAAGGTCTCCGGTAAGACATCGAACCCGAAGACTCTGCCAGTTGAGCATCCATACTACTCAGGCACTGGCAAACCTAGATTTTAGTCGCCTTTTACGACAGGCATACCTTACCTCGGGCATATTCTAACCCCTGCACCGCTGGGGGGAGTAGATAGGGACAGTAGGAATCTCGTTAATCCATTCATGCGCGTCACTAATTAGATGACGAGGCATTTGGCTACCTTAAGAGAGTCATAGTTACTCCCGCCGTTTACCCGCGCTTACTTGAATTTCTTCACTTTGACATTCAGAGCACTGGGCAGAAATCACATTGTGTCAACACCCGTTAGGGCCATCACAATGCTTTGTTTTAATTAGACAGTCGGATTCCCCAAGTCCGTGCCAGTTCTGAATTGATTGTTAATTGATAATCGTTATAATTTAAAAAGAATATATATCGAATGATATAATTCCTTAAAAATTTTAGCAAGAAAGTTCCACAATTGGCTACGTAACTACTATCCGGGGAACAAGAATCGTAATTCTCTATTTACCCAGAACGAGTACATAAACCATGGTATTGCTTCCCAATCAAGCCCGACTATCTCAATCTTCAGAGCCAATCCTTATCCCGAAGTTACGGATCTAATTTGCCGACTTCCCTTACCTACATTATTCTATCGACTAGAGACTCTTCACCTTGGAGACCAGCTGCGGATATTGGTACGGCCTGTTGAGAAGTTTGCGTGACCCCACCATAAATTTTCAAGGTCCGAGGAGAAAATATCGACACAACAGTAAATGTCATGCTCTTCTAGTCCATCTACCATATCTCTCTTCGAAAGACTTCCATGGTAGTACGACTATAAAACAGAAAAGAAAACTCTTCCGATATCTCTCGACGGCTTCTTTATGGTCGTTCCTGTTGCCAGGATGAGCACAAGGCCCATTTTTAATAACAAACGGATACTCAACAGGTTACGGAATTGGAACCGTATTCCCTTTCGTTCAAAATAATTCAAGTATTTAATTATTTTTTAATATATATATATAAATTTTATTAATATTTTTTTTTATTAAAAACTTGAAAATTTTCGGCTTTCGCCTTGAACTTAGGACCGACTAACTCGTGATCAACCACTGTTCACACGAAACCCTTCTCCACTTCAGTCCTCCAAGGTCTCATTCGATTATTTGCTACTACCACCAAGATCTGTACCAATAGCGGCTCCATGCAGGCTTACGCCAAACACTTCTAAGCACACTATTGTACCCTCCTACTCACTAAAGTTTCAAAATTTATAAATCAATCGAAATTGTTTTATAAATCATCTACTTTAGCGGTAATGTATAGGTATACAACTTAAGCGCCATCCATTTTAAGGGCTAGTTGCTTCGGCAGGTGAGTTGTTACACACTCCTTAGCGGATTACGACTTCCATGTCCACCGTCCTGCTGTTTTAAGCAACCAACGCCTTTCATGGTATCTGCATGAGTTGTTAATTTAGGCACCGTAACATTACGTTTGGTTCATCCCACAGCGCCAGTTCTGCTTACCAAAAGTGGCCCACTGGGCACATTATATCATAACCTCAACCTTCATATCAAGAAAGGTGAGGTTCTTACCCATTTAAAGTTTGAGAATAGGTTAAAATCGTTTCGACCCTAAGGCCTCTAATCATTCGCTTTACCAGATAAGATTATTTTATATAATTTTTAAATGCACCAGCTATCCTGAGGGAAACTTCGGAGGGAACCAGCTACTAGATGGTTCGATTGGTCTTTCGCCCCTATACTCAATTCTGACAATCGATTTGCACGTCAGAACTGTTTCGGTCTTCCATCAGGGTTTCCCCTGACTTCAACCTGATCAAGTATAGTTCACCATCTTTCGGGTCACAGCATATATGCTCAAGGTACGCTCCAGTTAGAGGTATAAATAATAATAAATTATCATTATACATAACTATATGGAACGCCCCGGGATTGAATTAATTGACTATTTAAGAAAATAGACTAAAAATTAATCCCATTATATTTTTAAGTTAAGTTAATTTTGCCATTAAGTTTAATATAACTCAATGACTTGCACATATGTTAGACTCCTTGGTCCGTGTTTCAAGACGGGTCCCGAAGGTATCCTGAATCTTTCGCATTGTTAATCATATAAATGCATACAAATAAATATTAATATCATAGATATTAAATTTTTTGTAAAATTCAAAAAATGAATTTTAGCATTATATATAATAAAATCTATCAACACTTTATCAAATCATTAGTATTTATTCTATGTTAATATGCTTAAAAAGCAAATTAATTTAAATAAACTTAATATCACCAATGATCTTTTGATAAATACTTTATTATGTTAATAGATTACAATGTCCTTATATGAAAAAAATGCACATTATTTTTAATTATTTAATGATGAATTTTTCATAATGGATATTCAGGTTCA
>NW_026530073.1:20000-22500 GCF_028408465.1 Anastrepha ludens
CATTCGATTATTTGCTACTACCACCAAGATCTGTACCAATAGCGGCTCCATGCAGGCTTACGCCAAACACTTCTAAGCACACTATTGTACCCTCCTACTCACTAAAGTTTCAAAATTTATAAATCAATCGAAATTGTTTTATAAATCATCTACTTTAGCGGTAATGTATAGGTATACAACTTAAGCGCCATCCATTTTAAGGGCTAGTTGCTTCGGCAGGTGAGTTGTTACACACTCCTTAGCGGATTACGACTTCCATGTCCACCGTCCTGCTGTTTTAAGCAACCAACGCCTTTCATGGTATCTGCATGAGTTGTTAATTTAGGCACCGTAACATTACGTTTGGTTCATCCCACAGCGCCAGTTCTGCTTACCAAAAGTGGCCCACTGGGCACATTATATCATAACCTCAACCTTCATATCAAGAAAGGTGAGGTTCTTACCCATTTAAAGTTTGAGAATAGGTTAAAATCGTTTCGACCCTAAGGCCTCTAATCATTCGCTTTACCAGATAAGATTATTTTATATAATTTTTAAATGCACCAGCTATCCTGAGGGAAACTTCGGAGGGAACCAGCTACTAGATGGTTCGATTGGTCTTTCGCCCCTATACTCAATTCTGACAATCGATTTGCACGTCAGAACTGTTTCGGTCTTCCATCAGGGTTTCCCCTGACTTCAACCTGATCAAGTATAGTTCACCATCTTTCGGGTCACAGCATATATGCTCAAGGTACGCTCCAGTTAGAGGTATAAATAATAATAAATTATCATTATACATAACTATATGGAACGCCCCGGGATTGAATTAATTGACTATTTAAGAAAATAGACTAAAAATTAATCCCATTATATTTTTAAGTTAAGTTAATTATGCCATTAAGTTTAATATAACTCAATGACTTGCACATATGTTAGACTCCTTGGTCCGTGTTTCAAGACGGGTCCCGAAGGTATCCTGAATCTTTCGCATTGTTAATCATATAAATGCATACAAATAAATATTAATATCATAGATATTAAATTTTTTGTAAAATTCAAAAAATGAATTTTAGCATTATATATAATAAAATCTATCAACACTTTATCAAATCATTAGTATTTATTCTATGTTAATATGCTTAAAAAGCAAATTAATTTAAATAAACTTAATATCACCAATGATCTTTTGATAAATACTTTATTATGTTAATAGATTACAATGTCCTTATATGAAAAAAATGCACATTATTTTTAATTATTTAATGATGAATTTTTCATAATGGATATTCAGGTTCATCGGGCTTAACCTCTAAGCAGTTTCACGTACTATTTAACTCTCTATTCAGAGTTCTTTTCAACTTTCCCTCACGGTACTTGTTTACTATCGGTCTCATGGTTATATTTAGTTTTAGATGGAGTTTACCACCCACTTAGTGCTGCACTATCAAGCAACACGACTCTTTGGAAATATCTTTCTAGTAATCATTAACGTTATACGGGCCTGGCACCCTCTATGGGTAAATGGCCTCATTTAAGAAGGACTTAAATCGTTAATTTCTCATACTAGATATTAAGATATTCCATACACTGCATCTCACATTTGACATATAGACAAAGTGACTTAGTGCTGAACTATTTTCTTTTCGCTCGCCGCTACTAAGAAAATCCTTGTTAGTTTCTTTTCCTCCCCTCATTAATATGCTTAAATTCAGGGGGTAATCCCATATGAGTTGAGGTTGTTTTAAAATATTTTTTATCTTCTCACAATTTAATAAATAATTATATCATCTTTTCATCTCTATTTTTCTTTTTTCCTTTTATATAAATATATATTATAAATAATAATTATGTAAAATGAGGCAATTCTAGAATAAAAAAAATTAATTTTTATGCTAGACATTCCTCCTTTAATTACATATATAAATTAATATTTTATATATATATAAATAATATGAAAATTTTTTAAAGAGAATACTTAGATTCAAAATTTTTTTTATTTCATTTTATTTGAGAGGATTTTTTTTTTTTAAGAATATATTAATAAATAAAAAATTCATTATATATCTTTATTTTTTTGCTATTAATATTATGAATTATTTAAAATCCAATAATATACACATTTGCTTAAATTCAATTATTTTTATAAAAGAATAAGCAACTTATTTAGCATAGTCTTACAACCCTCAACCATATGTAGTCCAAGCAGTACTTTAAAATTTAATTTAATGTACATAACAGCATGGACTGCGATATGCGTTCAAAATGTCGATGTTCATGTGTCCTGCAGTTCACACGATGACGCACAGTTTGCTGCGTTCTTCATCGACCCATGAGCCAAGTGATCCACCGCTTAGAGTATTTTTTTATTTATTTTTATTTATAACAAATGTCAATTTTTTTTTGCATATATTAATTGAAAGAGTAAAATTAAATAATAATAATAATAAAATATAAATTGATTTTCTTTCAATAATATATATCAAATATATTTAACTCTAAACATTTTTATTAAGTTGCG
>NW_026530073.1:25000-27500 GCF_028408465.1 Anastrepha ludens
AACGTAATTTTAATAACACAATTTATGTATCATCTCATCATCATCATCATTATTATTATTATTATTTATTAATAATGTGCTTTTATTTGTATAAAATATTTGTATTTTATTTGGTCTTCTTCTTTGTTGTGTTTTTCTTTCATTTTCTTTCGTTCAATGTGCGCTCCCGCCGACCCCTTTAGCTTTTCTTATCAGAATTCAAAAACCGTTTTTTATGAAAAAGAATTTTCGTTCTCTATATATATTTTGTATAAAAATATAAGAACGATATTTCTTCTTAATATTTGCCAATTTTCAAATGTATCATTTTTAATAACATTTTACTTTTTCTTCAAATGCATTTTTAATGTAATAATTTCATATATTACATAATTTTTCTCTCTGAATTGAAATTAATAATTCCATAATTCTATTTTTTAATCATAAATATATATATGATTGAAAAAATTTCTCCTTTTTTCTTTTGTTTAAAATTTAGTTTTTCTTATAATTTTTATTTGTTTTGTTTTTTTTTTTTCTTCATCTGTTTAATTTCCTGTATGTATACAAGAAACAAACAGTTGAGGATAATTTCTATGTAATGCTAGTATAGAATATAAAATTTTGAATTCAAAAATTTATTTCTATTTAAACTAACTATAGAATACCAGGAATAAAATACAATGACACCAATATGCCAAGGTTACATTCCATAATATGTTAGTATAGAATATAAATTCTTCATATATGTATATATATTCGAAAATTGTTTCTATTTAAACTAACGTATGGAAAACCATGAATAAAATCACAAATACACCAATATGCCAAGGCAACAATCAATAGTTACATTCCATAATATGTTAGTATAGAATATAAATTCTTCATATATGTATATATATTCGAAAATTGTTTCTATTTAAACTAACGTATGGAAAACTATGAATGAAATCTCACAATACACCAATATGCCAAGGTAACAATCAATAGTTACATTCCATAATATGTTAGTATAGAATATAAATTCTTCATATATGTATACATATTCGAAAATTGTTTCTATTTAAACTAACGTATGGAAAACTATGAATGAAATCTCACAATACACCAATATGCCAAGGTAACAATCAATAGTTACATTCCATAATATGTTAGTATAGAATATAAATTCTTCATATATGTATATATATTCGAAAATTGTTTCTATTTAAACTAACGTATGGAAAACTATGAATGAAATCTCACAATACACCAATATGCCAAGGTAACAATCAATAGTTACATTCCATAATATGTTAGTATAGAATATAAATTCTTCATATATGTATACATATTCGAAAATTGTTTCTATTTAAACTAACGTATGGAAAACTAGGAATAAATCCACAATATCACCAGTTTAACATAACTCAAATTCGTGTTTCATATAGTTATGATTCGATTTATATGCTTCAATATCATTGGTTAGTTAAATGTTGATATTTTCATATTATTCACATGCCTTCACCGTGAGTGTTTTTTGCCATGCACACCACACATTGTGAAAAATGTATGGGAAAAATTCAATTCAATACATTTCAGTTTGATTTCATATAATTCAATTACATTTTATATATTTCAATAATACCATCAACTTAACTAAATATATATTAAAATACTAAATTATATATATGATGATATTTTCCATATATTTGAAATGTCTTTATTATAATTTATTCAGTTTATCATATGAATGTATTGTGTTAAATTTTACTTTCATACATTTAATCGAATTTAGTTTCATATAAATTCGATTCGATTTTCTTTCATATATCTCACTTGCCTTCACCGTGAGTGTTTCTGACAATGTACACAACGCATTGTGAAAAATGTATGGGCAAAATTTTGTTAAATTTTACTTTCATACATTTAATCGAATATAGTTTCATATAAATTCGATTTGATTTTCTTTCATATATATCTCACTTGACTTCACCGTGAGTGTTTCTGACAATGTACACAACGTATTGTGAAAAATGTATGGGCAAAATTTAACTTAATACAATTCAATATATTTCAAATGTTTTTCTTATATATTTATTCAGTTTATCATATGAATGTATTGTGGTAAATTTTACTTTCATACATTTAATCGAATATAGTTTCATATAAATTCGATTTGATTTTCTTTCATATATATCTCACTTGCCTTCACCGTGAGTGTTTCTGACAATGTACACAACGCATTGTGAAAAATGTATGGTGAAAATCTAACTTAATAGAATTCAATATATTTCAAATGGCTTTATTATATATTTACTCAGTTTATCATATGAATGTATTGTGGTAAATTTTAATTTCATACATTTAATCGAATATAGTTTCATATAAATTCGATTTGATTATATTTCATATATTTCACATGCCTTCACCGTGAGTGTTTTTTGCCATGCACACCACACATTGTGTAAAATGTATGGGAAAAATTCAATTAAATACATTTCAGTTTGATTTCATATAATTCAATTACATTTTATATATT
>NW_026530073.1:32500-34874 GCF_028408465.1 Anastrepha ludens
ATGCACATTATTTTTAATTATTTAATGATGAATTTTTCATAATGGATATTCAGGTTCATCGGGCTTAACCTCTAAGCAGTTTCACGTACTATTTAACTCTCTATTCAGAGTTCTTTTCAACTTTCCCTCACGGTACTTGTTTACTATCGGTCTCATGGTTATATTTAGTTTTAGATGGAGTTTACCACCCACTTAGTGCTGCACTATCAAGCAACACGACTCTTTGGAAATATCTTTCTAGTAATCATTAACGTTATACGGGCCTGGCACCCTCTATGGGTAAATGGCCTCATTTAAGAAGGACTTAAATCGTTAATTTCTCATACTAGATATTAAGATATTCCATACACTGCATCTCACATTTGACATATAGACAAAGTGACTTAGTGCTGAACTATTTTCTTTTCGCTCGCCGCTACTAAGAAAATCCTTGTTAGTTTCTTTTCCTCCCCTCATTAATATGCTTAAATTCAGGGGGTAATCCCATATGAGTTGAGGTTGTTTTAAAATATTTTTTATCTTCTCACAATTTAATAAATAATTATATCATCTTTTCATCTCTATTTTTCTTTTTTCCTTTTATATAAATATATATTATAAATAATAATTATGTAAAATGAGGCAATTCTAGAATAAAAAAAATTAATTTTTATGCTAGACATTCCTCCTTTAATTACATATATAAATTAATATTTTATATATATATAAATAATATGAAAATTTTTTAAAGAGAATACTTAGATTCAAAATTTTTTTTATTTCATTTTATTTGAGAGGATTTTTTTTTTTTAAGAATATATTAATAAATAAAAAATTCATTATATATCTTTATTTTTTTGCTATTAATATTATGAATTATTTAAAATCCAATAATATACACATTTGCTTAAATTCAATTATTTTTATAAAAGAATAAGCAACTTATTTAGCATAGTCTTACAACCCTCAACCATATGTAGTCCAAGCAGTACTTTAAAATTTAATTTAATGTACATAACAGCATGGACTGCGATATGCGTTCAAAATGTCGATGTTCATGTGTCCTGCAGTTCACACGATGACGCACAGTTTGCTGCGTTCTTCATCGACCCATGAGCCAAGTGATCCACCGCTTAGAGTATTTTTTTATTTATTTTTATTTATAACAAATGTCAATTTTTTTTTGCATATATTAATTGAAAGAGTAAAATTAAATAATAATAATAATAAAATATAAATTGATTTTCTTTCAATAATATATATCAAATATATTTAACTCTAAACATTTTTATTAAGTTGCGAATGTCTTAGTTCAACAATAATACAGTGGTGGTATTTATTATGTTTGATTATTTTGTATTTTTTTAATCATTTTATTTATATATAAATATAATAATAAATATATACCACTTTTGTTATTGTGAACAAATTAACTTATCATTCAATCAAATGAATAATAAGTACAACTTTCTATTTTCATGTTTAAAGGTTTTTAAAAGAAAAAATAAGAAAAAACATTACAAAATGTACCATCATATTATATTTAATATGATATAATTGATGGATAACAAATTGAATGAAAAAGAATAAAAAGAATATGGATTCAAAATAATTATAAATTTTTCTTTTTTTTCTTTTTTTCTTTTGTTTGTTTTTGTTTTTATTTGTTTTGGCATTGTTTGTTTTTCTTACGGATATGGAACACAATAATGATCCTTCCGCAGGTTCACCTACGGAAACCTTGTTACGACTTTTACTTCCTCTAAATAATCAAGTTCGGTCAACTTTTGCGAAACAACCGTGACACACGAGGCGTCACAGTGATCACGTCCGGAGACCTCACTAAATAATTCAATCGGTAGTAGCGACGGGCGGTGTGTACAAAGGGCAGGGACTTAATCAATGCGAGTTAATAACTCGCACTTACTGGGAATTCCAAGTTCATGTGAACAGTTTCAGTTCACAATCCCAAGCATGAAAGTGGTTCAGCGGTTTACCCGGACCTCTCGGTCTAGGAAATACACGTTGATACTTTCATTGTAGCGCGCGTGCAGCCCAGGACATCTAAGGGCATCACAGACCTGTTATTGCTCAATCTCGTTACTGCTAGACGCAATTTGTCCATTTAAGAAGCTAGTGTCCTTATAATGGGACAAACCAACAGGTACGACTCCACTTATATAAACACATTCAAACACTTGTACATTCAAGATGTACGCATGAAAGAAGGCTATATAAGTTTCAACATCATAATCCTGAAAGCATCTATTTAATATATTTGAGTCTCGTTCGTTATCGGAATTAACCAGACAAATCACTCCACGAACTAAGAACGGCCATGCACCACCACCCATAGATTCGAGAAAGAGCTATCAATCTGTCTTACACGCTTATG
>NW_026530074.1:0-34675 GCF_028408465.1 Anastrepha ludens
TTGAATTTCAGTCTGATTTACAGCTTCGTCTCCACTATTGCCTGTTGAAGCGCTAGGCGCCCCGAATAGCTACCGTCGAATCCGCTGCTTGTCTTTGTGGCGTTACCCCCTTTCGTGGTTGGCGCTGTTGAATTTGTTTGTTGGTGTTGTATTTTTGGGTTACCCAGATTCCTTTTTTGTGTAGGTGTTCTTAAGGTATTGCAAATAAGCGAGTTTTTGGGTTAAGTTCAAACTTTTAATTTGTTTTGCTTTGAATCCATTCATTCTCCTGGAAATAAATTTAAGAGAGTCGCATACTTCACACATATACATACATATTTAGTTTACTTAACAAGAGTTTACCACGGCACTAAGAAACTGACTAAATATTCCTTTTTTGCTCGATTTACAAGCTAATTTTCATTTCACTGTGTAAGAATTGCCTGCAGAAGAGTTTTCAAAATTATTTGCATTTAAATTGAAATCTAACACTTTCCATTACAGACAGCTGACTTTTTAGAAAAAGCATGTAGGACTGAGGTGCGCTCTATGTCATAGAAAAAGAAACAGGACGCTCTGATTTTTTATCTACGCGTAACAGTGACCACGCTCTTATGTAACAGACTGTACATGACTTCAAATAGCTCGGCAGAAAATATTGGGTTGTCTAGAAAGATCAAAAACCTAATTTGAACGCACAAGCTTGATTAATAATTTTTTGCTATTTTTTTAAGTAAAACTGGTTCTTCTTAATTTTTCTAATCTTAATTGAATTTACATTTACTCCGTTAAAGAAAATCTGCTTCAAAAAAGTTTCACAGTTCTGTCATTAAGCTTTTTTTGCGTTCACCCCGTTTTAATGGTTCGAATTTACAATATTTAATTAAAAATGTTTACTACTTTTATGTAATTTTCGCATGACTTCGCTGAGTATTCTAGTGATTGATAAACCATCTTTAATATCGAAACAGAATTAAAACGAACAAACATTAGGCCTATCATGTTTTTTTATTAGTAATTTTTCGTTAAGTAATACTATTACCAATTTTAAACTTTTATTTTAATCTAGAAAGTGTATGAGATATTCTAGTCTGAAGTCAGTTATCTTCTGCAATTTTGTTACTGAACTATTTAGATATGCTTGGGGGTTTCCATGACAATATTTTGTTGCGTCACTCGCGACATGGATTTGCAATTGCATTACGGTTTAAGAAACAGCTCTCCATGTGGCGAAAAAATTTGAACTGATACACGATCGAACTACCCTAAAAACTAAACATATACGAGTATAGCGATTGTAAGCGCCATGTTGAAATTGAGAGCGCGCCTGAATGCCAAGTTCGCAATCGTAGCAGCCAGAGGATTGCCTGTGATGATGTGTTCTTGACTTCAGGGATGTTGCTGCAACAGTCGATGCTGCTTTTGCATACTCCTTTTATTGTTGCTAATGTAATACCATCGATGTTTAAAGCCATGGCATTCGCGAAGTATGTTTTTCAGTACGTGGTTTCATGTTTCACTTGCCGTGAATACTAACATATGTACATATGTATGTATAGGCAAATTACGTTTGTAAGTTGAATGTGTGCATTGCCGTGATATGCTTGTGATTCTACATATTGTCATGAGAATTTATTTCAACAGTGATTGCGTTTCTCACAAGCCGCGCTTCCAATGACTTGCGTTGTATTTTTATACAGTGCGCGCACTTCTGCATTTTGTTCACATAACGGTTGTATTTTATAGGATAAAGCAATCGATATAGATATAGACATATATAATATATGCGAGGTGCATTTTAACATCGAAAATGCCTGAACAAAATGAACGAAAACGTTCATCAAACTTGCACGTAATGAGCTGTTGCTGTATCGGTCCATAAGAACCATTCTCGATTTCAGCTGCCTGGCTTGCATTTTTACCTTTATCAAAGAAAAACTGTAAAATGTACCGAATTTTCTCTTTGTTGACTTCCTGTGTTAACACCCTATAATTCACAACTGAGTGGAACAAACAAAAAACAGCAGAAGAATCACCTTGACAACGAGCATAAACTTCAAATTGTTTGTTCGATACTTTACGAGATATCGATCACTACAGCCATCTACCGAGAAAATAATATATTTATTATTCCCCAAGTGGGTAGATAGTCAAGGAGGGAAGGAGAAAAGTATCAGAGAAAGAGATAGGAAAGAATAGAGACAGAGATAGAGATAGTCAGTCCTGTGAGAATTTTCCAGATTCTTTGGTAAATCTGTAAATATCCTCCGAACGAATATTACTCATTCTCATGACATCAGAACCCAATACTCGTAGCCTTGCTCTAGCAAAGGCAGGACACTCACAGAGAAGGTGGTCAGTGCTATCCGCCTCCTCCAAGCATGACAGGCATACCGGGTTCTCGATGATTCCAATGGTGGCCATATGCTGACCCCATGGGTTGTGTCCTGTAATGATGCCGACCATCAACCGAATATCTTTCCTTCTAAGTTTTAGTAGAAAGTTTGACAGTTTTCTGTTCGGACTTGTCACAAAACACTTTGCAGTTCTGCAACGTTCCAGACCGGACCATCGCTCTTTATGTAGATTGCCTACATAATCGCTGATCCAATTCTTGATTCCTGCGGGACTGATTCCGATTATTGGCTCTGGCCCCTGTGGGGGCACCGCTGATCCACGGTTGGCCAATTCGTCGGCAATTTCGTTTCCTTGAACACTGGAGTGTACGTACAAGCCTGTTTTGTCTTGCGACAGAATTAAGCTTCTTCTTACATTCTTGAACAATCTTTGAGATTTGTTTCGCGTTCTCCAGGGCCTTCAATGTAGCCTGACTGTCACTGAAGACTCCAATCTGTTTCCCGCTCCATCTCCTCTCGATTATCCATTCGGCTACTTTTAGGATGGCAAAAACTTCTGTTTGGAAAGCAGTTGCCATTCCCCCCATAGCATAGTGAATCATTCTTGGACCCATCGGTAAAGAAAATATCCGTCAAACCTCCCTGAATGCATTCTGGATTGCTCCATTGCTCCATCTGACATCAAATTTCCTTCCAAATGAAACTGTGGGTATCAGGTCATCATTAGGTGCCAAAAACAGGGCATCACCAGAGGTTGTACTCATGGCACCTGTGATGCATAAACATACACTTCTATGTCCAAGGTGTTTGGTATTTATTGAAAATGGGCGTGATAAGTCAATAACCGCACCCCTTTGCCATATAAAGTTTATTAAAAAACAAAAAAAAACAAAAAAAAAAAACGAATAAAAACTTAATATCATGGTTATAGAT
The DNA here is from genome assembly GCF_028408465.1 of Anastrepha ludens. Taxonomy (NCBI): domain Eukaryota; kingdom Metazoa; phylum Arthropoda; class Insecta; order Diptera; family Tephritidae; genus Anastrepha; species Anastrepha ludens. The sequence goes on from NW_026530074.1 coordinate 3,270, forward strand.
AAAATAGGAATTTATAAATAGTGCAAATAATGAACCTAACAAAGGTCAAAGAAATGCGACGCAAGTAAAATTTTGATAAATTGACGGTGCTACTCGCACTTTTGGGTTAAGGGGTAACACCACTGTACACGCGTAAAATAAACACGATTTTTAAAGAATTTTTTTGTATAGAAGGAAAGGGGAAACAATCACTCTGATCTGGGAAGTTATTACTTATATACTAAAATACAAAACTACAAAGTTTGATCGAAAAATTTTACAAAATGGCGGCATTGGAGACATTTTTGTAATGTGGTTTCTCTTGAAGGAGCTCCGCGGCACGCAGCACAGAGGGTGCAAATTTTAATCTGGAACAAAGAAACATTTTTTTTCTTAATCTAGATAGGAATAGCTAGAGAAACACGTAGGGGATTTAAAAAATATTTATTTTTGTGGAATTAGCAAACATTTGAAGGAAAAAACTCTATTTTGGACTAAAAAAACGGCACTTAAATAATTAAAACAATTGTTTAAATTAATCTATCGAAAATCCCCTACGCTCTTCTCTTAAGAAGGTTATTATACAGACGTAGTGAAAAACCTGATTAAAAATATTTAAAATTGTTTGAGTTATGCTGCGTGCCAATTTCAGAAAACGTGTTTTGAGAAAAACGCGTTTAAAGTTTGGAAATTTGGAGAAGTCGTTAGGTAGTAGTCACTAACGCTTGGTTAAAAGCTTAAAATATTTATGAAATAGACTTCGGTAACGTATAAAACTTTTTGTTCTGTATTTTAAAAGGTTCAAAGAATTTTTTAAGCTTATAAAAAAAAAATCAATTTTTTGAAATTTCTACAGTGGTGTTACCCCTTAATGCGTACAAATAATACCTTGATAACGGTTTCATAAAACTCGGTACAAATAAATATTATTCAGATCGGCTAAAGACCATGCCCACTTTTTATGCATCAAAACTAAATGTTTGTGTATAATTTTTTTTTTTTTTCAAAAATTAACAACCAGTCCAAATTAAATTTTACTAAAATAAGCGTAGGTAAAAAAAAGTTCGCTTCAAACTGAATATATCACTTCTTTACTAATTTCTTTTCATTTCGTTGGTATTCACTTTGCCGAACTTCAAAGGAAGTCAGAAAAAAAAGGTTGCGAGTAGATATACATTTTAAATATTTTTTAATAATATTCAATTTAATCATTGAGGGGGTTTTTAACTCATTTAACATTTTCTCGAAACTATAAATATGAAATTTAAATGTCACACTATTTAGCAAGAGTCTAAAATTCGCGATAAGGTATTCTAATTTATAGTTGGAAAATTGAAGTTATTTTGGTATAAGTCTTATCGAAATGAACTTTTGAAAATATATATTATATTTTATACGAGTTCTTATTTATCTCTGCTTATTTGTAAGTGTCCTTATTTCTTTGCTCTATTATATGCACATATTTTCATATAAACATACGAAAATGCATATGCGCTTTTTTGTATACATAACACATCTGAAAAATCATACCTGAATCGCCGAGAGCACTCATTGCATGGACAAATAATTCTATATTAATAAACTTCATATCCAATGCAATTACTTAAGCTTTTATTAACAGTAGGATTAAGTTATGAAAGTCGATATATTGTATTTTGTAAATATCACCAACAATTTCCACCCACATCATCAACGATATTCATTGAGCTTTTTTTTAAGTTTATCAAAATTACTTTTTTTTTTGTAAATTGTAAAAAATATGTATCAAAATAATGTAAATATAATTTCACATTTATACTGTAGCCGGCACATTTGTTCAATCGTACCATTTTATTCAAATTATAGGAAGTTATCTTACCCAAGAATCAAGGATCACTTGGCTTCAGCATCATTGGTGGTACGGATCATTCGTGTGTGCCGTTTGGATCACACGAACCGGGGATATTTATATCGCATGTGAGTAATCAATTAGTTTAATGTAAACGTAAATATTATATATGTAAATCCCTTAATTTGAGCTCCAAACTGTTAAGAGTTTATACTTTTTTTCCTATACTTTGTTGAGAGTAAATGAGGTTAGGACTTTAACCAATTTCAACCGAAGTTTTTCACTTGTATCTCATACTGTAAAAGTAAAATTGTTGTCTACATCCTATTACTATAATCAACCCAACAGTGAAACAATTGCACCTTTAATTGTGCATCCCAACTGGAGTTTTAGACACAGAATTGTTTCTAACTAATAAACAAACTAAATAAAATACAGTCTGTCTAATAGATGTGTGATCGCCATAACTTGGAAACTATTTGACCAATTCGATTCTAACAAACTGCATTGTATGGGCTTATAATATTTATTATACGTAGTATTATATACTCATTGAAAGTCCCTACCATTAGTTAGAATGCCTTCACATCTTCAAATCAAACTTTGTGTTAATTTCTGCGCAAGTTTGCCTTCATAGCTGTTTGACCGTCCATATTTGTTTACAATTGAGTTTTTGCTTAACTATTGCCCAAACATTTTAAATAATTTTGGTAGATGCCTGATCTATAAAGGCCAATCCAACAATTCAATCCCAATTTGCTGTTTACAAGAAGACACCAATCCAAAGCATGGAAGCCGAAGGTGTGTAGAGGGGACGGTAATAATACTTTTGTTCACCAAAACTACATTCAAATTGACGGTAAACACAAATAAATGGGCAAATCCTTTTTTCGGAAAAGCAGTTTCAAACATAAACCTTAACTAGAAGGTTAACAGTTTGTTGAAGTTGTTGATTATCAGCAGTACACCAGGACCGACGTATGCAACTATTTGAAAAAAAAAAAAAGATTCAAACGTTAATAGCAAGTCAAATAAAGAAAACATCCAATTTTCTCCATAAAAAGTGTATCTCGTGGAAATGTCGAATTGAGTCCGAGCTTGAATTGGAAAATACCTAATTTCAGATGAAAGAGAAAAGCTCAATCCATAATAATAATGTAAATGTGAAAGTGAATTTATTTGTTAGTTATGCTTTAACTGGTCAACCGATCATAATGCAATTTTGCACTGCTGTCATTTGGCATAACTTGAAAGACAGGATTGCTTTTATCGCGGTTAAACAAGGAGGCGCAGCATCTCCCCTACATATTGAATTGAGCTAACGAATGCCTACAATTTGGTCAAAATGCTATACGCAGTTGTGTGAGAAGACCCGTATTCCATTTCAAGATTTTTCACGGAGGATTTCTTATTATTTTGAATGAAATCACCCATTTTCGATGTTTTCTGGGGATCCATACCGTGTACGACTATCGAATTAAAATATTTTGGCAAACTTGCGTATGGGATAAACAATCATTATCATCACACACATTTCGGCCTAATATGACAAATTAGTAGAAAATTCATTTTTAAAGCCCTGCTTTAGTTATTGGTACTATTTTTTTCATGTACCGCATAGTATTATCAGCACTCAAGTATATTTCTACCAATAAAATTAAACAATTTTGACCTATTTGGCATGACATTTTGTGTGGAAATAAAAAAAAAAAACATGGATATTCCTAACAGTAATAGCGCGACTTTAACTATTTTGTAGCTTAAATAAAATTACTACTTTTGATATCCAGTACCTCTTTGTGTTATTTAGGTTAGCTATGCAATAATTTTTCAGATTATCTCACAATTATCCGATTTATAAATATCAAATACAATTGATTTCAGATTTCGGTTTCCCGTGCCAACATTACACAGAAAATATTTAAATTCACAGCCTTAACGTCAACTATTCATTACAGGCATTTGGCGTAATACAAGTCGCCCTCATTCGTATGACAGATATATTTTTTTTAATCGAAAATCGATTTTTTTTATTATTAACTAGTTCTTATTCCAATGTTTTTTTTAATTAATTTTAAGAATTTTTATTCTTAATCTCAATATAAAAGTGATTTTAATAATTAGTTTACATCAATATTCTAAAATAGAAAGTCCACTGGCCCACCCCTACTAAAGGAACTTTTAGCCTGCGCTTTGTATTATGATAATTTTTATAAACTAAACGTAGTTGCATATACATACATGAGTACAGATGTATGCAAATATAATGCATTAAACTCCATACTCATAAGAAATGCATGCGAAATATGTTAGCAAAGCTTATGCAATTCATAAGCTATTAAAAGTTGGCACCTGATCTTTTATTAAGTGGCTCCCTAGTATGGCATTAAGCTTTGACTGATTTTTAATTTTAAAAATAAATTTACACAAACAATATACGCGGAGGTAACATTGCAGTAAATCGAACTGTCTCAGGTCAAGACTAGCGCATAAGCAGCGCTGTTTGGTACCATACTAGACTATGGTTGATATTTTTCAAATAATTTTTTTAATTATTTTTATTTCATTCAATTGCAATCATTTTGCATCACTCTGCATCTATTTTCCATTTGGTGTGACCGCAATGACCTCAGTGACACCCAATGTCACGAGTCGCAGCTGTCATACTCTGCTTCCAACGGCAAGTACGAAACTAGTGTTTTAATGTGTATGTCCTAGAATTTTCTGGGGTATACGTGGATGTGTTTGTGGGTGCAAAATGTTTTAAAAGTTTCGACGTATACTAGAGACTCCTTTCGTTCGCAGTCATTTCTCTTTATTCTTTTAATTTCGCGCATATACATTATTCGACTTCATTTACATTTGCCAGAGAAAATATGCGCAGAGAAATTGTAGTTTTAAATATTTCATCTCCTATTTTTAATAAGCGGCATTTTTCGTTGTCACCTCCACTTAGTCTTTATGCACATACACACATATACCCTTACTCAATACATTCATACATACATACGTAAGTACAACAGCAGTGGATAATAACCGCTCCCACTTCTCCTTCGTTTAGCTGTGCTTTGGCATGCAGTGAAGTTTTGCGCTGGACTATGCTGTCATAAATTGCACAAGTGTTTACTAAAGTTTTCATTTGTTCATTCCACCTTGCGTAGGATTGTCGCTTTCAGCGTAAATGTAAATGAACAAATGTTCGTAAAATGCTGTTAATGCTATGCTAAGTGATGGCAAAACGCTGTTAATCTCAAAAGGAAATTTAAAGGCTACTACATTATACCCTAATTAAAATTATGTATTACTAAGATTGTTCAATCAGGTTGGCTTTATGCTTGTTTTTAACAAAATTATTATTTTAATTGCAGATTGTGCCTGACGGTATTGCCCATAAATGTGAAAAACTACGAATGGGTGACAGAATTTTGAAGGTGAATGACGTGGATATCTCGCGTGCTACCCACCAGGAGGCTGTAATGGAGCTGCTGAAGCCTGGCGACGACATTAAGCTGACAATACAACACGATCCATTGCCCCCTGGCTTCCAGGTGAGCATTTTGTCTTTGACGAAGATGTTTTTCTTCGCTCTCACAAGCTACTTAGTTTAAGCTTCACTATGCTTGTAGTATAAATAATTTCATAAAAAAATGCAAATATGCATACTTATAATATCAATTAATATCCCAGAGCAAATTATTGTACAGAGCAGATTCGCCAAAACCGCAAAACAAATTTAGCTTTTATAGCTTGTTTTTTCACAGTTAAAAAATACTTACACCTTTTTCCTTTTTTAATTGCAATATCCAAGTTTGAGGTAGAAATTTTACATACTGAGGTAAGCCGCTTTTTGTTTCGATTATTCACTAAATGTCTTCATAAATGTGTTTAAAATTTAATTGATTTTTGTTAAGTTAATGGTTGAGTTCAGTAAGATTGAAAGCCGAAGGCCGATCAAAGTTTTAATTAAGTTTTTTTTTTTTATTAATTTGTTTTTGGTTTTTTTTTATTCCTTCATTTTTATTAACGTGTTATAAAGGGGTTTTCTGAATTGCATGGTTTATACTGAGGACTAAACCGAGTTAGAATTCGAAAATTTAGTTTTAAATGTTACGTGTAATTAATATCAGTAAGGTTTTTATACACCTTAGGAAAAGTCGAAGAAGAAAGTCGGTTAAAATGTTTACTAGTCTTTGAGTGTGAGAATTCAAGTGAAAACGAACAATTTGCACAAAATGCAACACTATACATACCTACATAATTACATACGCATATTTGTATAGTACGTAGTCTTCACTTATTTTTCGCACAATTATTTCGAATATATTAGAAATTCACCTATTCTGCATCTTACTAAGAATGGTGCAATTTTAAAAAGAACGTTCAAGTGCATGTGCAGACAGGAGAAATTATATTTATGCACGTAGACTAGTTGGGGATGCGCAAGGGACTCAGCGAGCGAGTATCTTGTATAAATATTATATGTCACTTTAACTACAGGGTTCGACAAGATAAGCGTTACCTATTTAACAGACCAAACATTTCTTGTTTGATGAAATAATTTTTTTACTGATTGATAAAAATATATGAAAATTTCCCAATTTTGAGAATTTATGTACGATGTACGATGTGCAGAAGTTGGTCACTTTCGACCAAGCGCAACAATTAGAGTAGAATGGGGTAAGATAGGTCATTTTTTTTTGGAGAGCTCTTGCTACGGTGGTTTTGCACTGATTTTGAAAAATAAGCAAGATTTTGAAAGGTTATTTATCTGCTAACATTTTGGTTATACTGACTTATGTTTGGCTAAATATTTTGGAAGCTGCATTCAAAAGACAAAGGTACTTTTTTTCGATATTTTCAAAATCGGGGGGCACGATAGGTCACATATGTTAGGGGAAAAGAACAATGTGCATGGCTTGGAAATTAACGTTTTAACCTTTATTTATAGAGTATGAGCACTGCATATGTTATAAAAGTTAGGATTTTTTCATTAATTCATCACGCAAGCACGTAATGTTTCGAACGGAATTTTAAATTGTTTAGAGGCTGATCGAACACTAGCGCGATCTCGGACTGCCGCGATTGCGTTTTTTACGTCCTCTTCACTTCGTTTCGGCGTTTTTCGCACATAATTACGCACCATTTTGCTGCAAAAACAATTAAAATTTATTTTATTCAATTAAAAGTAGTGACCTATAATGCCCCCAGACGCCTGACCTATATTGCCCCCAAGCACATGTTTTATGTTAGTGTCGATATTTTTTTTAAAAACAAAAATATCAAAAAACTAACACATTATTCGTGTTCAGCATTATTTTCTACGTACAATAAAACTCACCTGAAAAATATTTACATACATTAAATGCACTGCACCGTAGAATAAAAAAAAATGCTATGTCGGAGAAAAGCTCACAAAAAACTAAACGTCGCCAGAACTAGGATAACTAATCAATGGTGACGGCCGAAATGACAGTCGCGAACGTTGTTCCCCACCACGTATTCAATTCACATAAGACGAGTGATCTCTGCAAAAACAGTGCGACGAAAACCCCACCTACCTATTGTGCCCCCATACCTATCTTACCCCATTCTACTCTACTTTACTCCCTCGGGACGAACTGTTTCTTTTGCAGTTGCGTAAGATCGACCGTCGTAGCCGAATGGGTTGGTGCGTGACTACCATTCGGAAGTGCACGGGTTCATATATCCGTCCATGCAACACCAAATGATAGAAAAAGTTTTGAATTATGCAGCTTTTATTTGCACTCACTTGCTGTACGTATGCTGAGCCAGCTTGGCAGATCTGAAATTACACTGACCAGGACCAAACAGCATATAGACAGGTCTTAAACGACATTCGTCGGAAGTCTCCTACCACCTCTTAAACTCCCGCCCCCTCGACTTCCGTTATCGTCATCCAACCAACACCCATCGCAGATGAAGAGCTTCAACTCCCTCGTGAGTTCCGCGTCATCTTGGCACAACTGCGTTCAGTATATTGTAGCAGGTTAAACTCTTATCTATCCAGAATGGACCCGGACAGACTCAACATATCGCACCCTAAATACAAAAGGGTCGCAACTCAAAATTTTCCACACTCGAGCTTGACTTGTTTACAGTAGCACAGAAAACAAACTATGTGACATATCACGCTGAAATTTGCCATGTTAGCTTATAACAGTCCTACCAAAAAACAAAAAATGTATTTTTGCCATATGTCATACGCGGACCGTTTTATTGATAACGTCTCGTTCATATTTGAGCAGAAGGTACATTTTGAGTTGTGACCCTTTTGTATTTAGGGTGCGATATGTGTGGCATGTGAAGGTACTCTGCACGAGGCTAGTCACCTATTCAACAGCATGTTTCTTCGCCCTACCATTAGATGGGATAGATGATGTTGACCGGTGACTACACCGTACTGGCGGGGCTTGATGAACTGCTACAATAGCAATGAGGACACCAATAGCCCGTGTATATTTGGTAACGCTTAGCTTGCCGTACCCGGTATTGAATTTTTAATCACATACTAACTATTTAAGATGCAAGATTTAAAATATTTCTCAATATTCAATCCAAAGTACTTTAAAATCTTATCTACTTCAGTAAAATGTTTCCAGCACTCTTAAATCACTCCTTTTCCGGCATGACAGTGTACTAGTACGAGTACATTTTTGTATCCTATACTTAAGCATTACACAAATAGTTTATTATGTTTTCATTTTCTTTGCGCTATCGCGAATACAGAAGGGAATTACGTAAAATACTCCGAAATTTATACTATACTTACGCTTTTCATTTTTGCAAAATATTTATTTAGCTTAAACCGTTCACTTCATTCCATTCGTTATTCCTCCGTTTCCAAAATACATCCTTCATTGTTACGTCCATACATATTTACCATGTTGCAAGTGGCAGTGCTTTTGAAATTATGCTGCTTTCTTTTTATTTATAACTGTTTATTATTATAAATCACAGGAAATCGTCATTAGTAAAGCTGAAGGCGAACGTCTGGGCATGCACATTAAGGGCGGACTTAATGGTCAGCGCGGCAATCCAGTTGATCCCACCGATGAGGGTGTATTTGTGTCGAAAATTAATTCAGTCGGTGCAGCGAGACGCGATGGAAGGTTGAAGGTATGTATTTCTATGGTGCTTGTGTGAGCTGCTTATACTCGTACTATGAATCTGGTTGAAGAAACTTAAGCAACGGATTGCAATATTTTGACCTTTAAGCGAACAAAGGCATATTAAAAAAATATTTTTTTTCATTAATTTGTGCGAATAGCGGAAAATTGAATAAAAATTGAAAAATACTTTCCTGTGAGTTTGTGTCTAAGTTTACGCTAAAATGTTTCCTTTTTTGTGGCATTTTTTTTTTTTTTTTTGGTTGTTTATTGAAACTTTTCAATTTTATGTACTTCGTTTTCAATTATTGTTAATTTGTATTTGCACTAAATTTTATATTTTGTTTGTTGCGTGCATTTCAGGTTGGTATGCGTCTTCTGGAAGTCAACGGCAATTCACTGTTGGGCGCCTCGCATCAGGACGCAGTAAATATTTTGCGTAATGCTGGCAATGAAATCCATTTGGTCGTGTGCAAAGGGTACGACAAATCCAATTTAATTCATTCCATTGGTGCAGCTGGCGGCATGAGCACAGGCTTCCACACATCAAGCAGTCGACAGGGTACGTATGTGGCATTTACGTGCTCTACTATGTCGCATAAATTACATATGCATACATAGTTACTACTTTGAATTCTTGAATGATTATGTGCTTGTTGTTCTGTCAGAAGGAAAATTTAAAATTTAGATGTCGTGTTATTAAATATAATTTTTGTTTTTTATTTATTTACTTTGTTCAACAGGTTCTCGTGCTTCCGAAACAGGCTCTGAACTGAGCCAAAGTCAGAGCATATCGAGCTTGGATCGCGACGAAGATGAACGCATACGACAAGTGGGTATAAAGTATAAGGAAGATAATACATAATTATATTTATTATCAAAGCAAACAAAATTAAATGAAGCCTAAAATAATTTACACTCCCATATGGGTTGCCATGCATCATTATTTTATTGATTCACTAGTTGGTGCCCGCGTTTTCGCTTGTATATAAAGTGAAATAATTAATGCATTTAACACTCATAAAATACTCACAAAAGACAAATAATATAAGTGCTAACAGCAATGTCAGTTGTTCTGTGGAGTAACATTGTGGTAACATTAACGACTTAACATTATTCCCTACACTGTTTCTCCATGATCTTTACATATTAGTTATTGAGCAGAAAAATCAACACTAACATTAACATTAGCAATTATTATATGCATACTAGGGCGGATCGATTTAAAAATCGCTCATTGCTCGAACTTTTTAGTTTCTTTTCTCATATAAAAGTCAAAAATGGTGATATTTTGAAATGATTGTTTGGGAAACCCCCCAGGGGAGTTCCAGGGAGTATGCCACTGAAGTGGGTGGATCGGCCGTCCAAAGTTAGTGGGGGTCGGTCATACATTTGGACTCGATTGGAGCACTCTAAATGGGTCAAAGTGGGATTTTTCGTTCGACCCAAATTGGGGGACATCAGAATTCGTTTTAGAGGTATGGTTCCTTCGGCTAAGTTTCCTTTTTTGATCCCTAGAATTCGATTTTCACAGAACAATGGGCGATTTTTTTGCCTTGCCAAAAGACACTAAAAGTTCGACCCAAATTGGGGGACATCAGAATTCGTTTTAGAGGTATGGTTCCTTCGGCAAAGTTTCTTATTTTGATCCCTGGAATATGATTTTCACCGAGCAATGGGTGATTTTTTTGCCTCCGCACAAATCGACCCGGCCTAAAGCATACATACCACTATGTATCCCTACATCGCTCTTCCGTCACGCTGTATTCTGTATGGTGAAGTCCAAAATAAACAAGACTGAGTTTCGAGTTTATTTATTCAAAATAGTCCCCTCTGGCCTCGAAAGAAAAGCCTTTCGAAAGAATGTTTCAGGTAATTGACCGGAATGTCCTTCAGGACGTCGGTACAAGCCTTTTGGATGGCTTCTTCATACGCAAACCGTTTTTCTTTCATGACCAAATGCTATTTCCCGAATAGGTAGATGTCAGAGGGACCCATATCAGGCGAATACGGTGAGATATTGCTGGTTAAAATGCGATTTCTAGTCAAAAAATCAGCCACAAGAGTGGATCGATGAGATGGTGCATTAGCATGTAATAAGCGCCAGCTTCTTACTTCGCGGTATTCAGGGCGAATTCGACGAATGCGATGCAACAAATGTTCAAAACGCCAAGATAGAAAATTTCATTGACGGTTTGGTCCGTTGGCACGAACTCCCTGTGGATAATTCCCTTGGAATCGTAAAAACAAATGAGCATCGACTCATTGATTTCTCTAAACGCGGGCGAACGTGGTGGCTCATCCGGGGCCTTCCATTCGGCACTTTGACGCTTAGTTTCAGGTTTACGTTTCATCACCATTTTCAATGTTGTAAAGGAAGTTCTCATATTTTCTCGTCTCTTTAATGAGGTCTTTCAAATTTTGTATTCTGAGTAATTTTTGGTCTTCAGTTAACTTACTTGTGTGGAATGAAACGTGCAAAGATCTTTCGTAAGGTCAAATGAACAGTTAAAATGCGATAAATCGATGTTTTGGAGATATACAACTCCGATTCCATGAATTTCAACGATGTTTTTGGTTCATTTTTGACAAATTTACGAACAATTTCGATGGAGTTTTCGGTGATTACTGATTTTTGGCGGCTCGTATGTTCATTGTCATTTATGTCCTCACAACCATCTCTGAAACGTGTAAACCACTCATGAACTTTGGCACGAGATAGACAATCGTCACCATAAACTTTTTTCATCAATTCAAATGTTTCGGTAAAAGTTTTACCGATTTTAAAACAAAATTTGATATAACTCTTTGTTCGAAACAAATTTTTGTATCGATGACACAAACATACTAACACTTTAGACGTAATAACCTCACTTCCACTGAACCGAATGTCACCAATCTTTCACTGGAAGCCAGCTAGGGATTTAACTTCCAACTAACTTACTAAAAAGATGGCGTTATCAAAAACATTTTTATGACGACAGTCTTGTTTATTTTGGGCTTCACCTTGTATGCTATTAGATTTTATAGGATTTTCAAAGTCTTGAAGTTCCATTGCCTAAGACCAGAATCCATAACCAAAATTCAAAAAAAAAAAATAAAAAAATAAAAAAATAAAGCTTCTGTGTGCGAACAGGAAAAAACGCCTTTCAAAATATTTATAATACATATAAGTATAGATATAGGTTCGAATCTCCGCCTCTCGGCAGACAACGGCAAACCTCCCAGCGTATTTCTGCCATGAGAAACAGCTCCTCATAAAAACCATTTGCCGTTCGGAATCGGCTTAAAATTGTATTTCCCTCCATTTGTGGAACAACATCAAGACAAACGCCACAAATAGAAGGAGGTGCTTTGGCAAACTCCTAACCGAAGTGTACGTGCGAATTATTTATTTATTTTGTAGATATTACATATTATTAATGGCCCCTACATCTATCGTGGCTAGTGGATTTTTCTGTAAATATTTTTAAAGAAGAAATGTTGGTGAAAAATCTTTATGACTCCAGATATAGCACAAAATTAAGAAAGAAAAATGTACCTGGTAGTGACTATAGTGATTGATGGCCATTAATAGTGTTTGCTATTGCTTTCAAAAGAGTAAAATAATATATAATAATAAGTAAAATAAGTATATTTGTTAAATACAATTTCAAATGTTCTAATTTTTTCAAAACTTTTAAGGATTTTGAAGTTTTTGCACCGAAAACCGAGTTGAATAACGAACGATCAGTATTAGCATCCGTGGCGGCATTGGCCCACTCGCCCACCATTCCGCCGAGTGCAGGCGCTTTGCCACAACAGCATGCAACTGAAAGTGATACATCCAAAATCGGAGTCGTTCCACCGCCACCACAAACTCCTCAGGATGCGCTTGCCACGTTTACAAATGTCGAAAAAACGTTGGTACAAACAAAGGAAAAGAGCACCCCGGAGAAGGTATTAAACTAAATAAATCTCGCTTGAGTTCATCTACATTTGTACATATGTGCATATTTGTTAACCCTTACCTAATACTCATACAATTTTTTATTTTGTTGTCTGTTTTGAGCAGGTGCTTGAAATCGTTCGTGCTGCTGATGCATTCACCTCAGTTCCACCCAAATCACCAGCCGAACATCACGATCAAGATAAAATTCAAAAGACCACAACGGTCGTCATTTCGAAACACACGCTCGATACAAATCCGTCGACTGGGCTGGCTTCCTCACCCCCAGCAACACATTCGTTACAAGCAGCGTTACCAACGGTCGGCACAACCACGACGACGACCACAACAACACCACCGGTATCACCAGGTCTGGACTCGACAGTTACTACAGATGTGGCCTCGGCAAGTCGCACAAAAGCGGCCACCCCACCACCCCAACAACAACAGCCACAACAGCAACAGGTATGTTGATGACATTTTATACACTTATTGCATTGTATGTATGTAATTAGGCGTTACCTGCATCCCTGTAACATAGTCCTTGTGTTGTCATGTGCGTTTCGAACGATAACATTTACTCAGTTCTTTGTGTTGAGTTCATAATCATGTACCCCACCAAAGCCAACGCCATCACCAACACCAACACACGCACATACATGCATATTCATACTGAAACAGTTCTAACCAGCTATTAAATTTTTCAATTCTTCAACATATTTTTGATTTTTTTTTGCATTTGAATGTTATTATATTTTCTTACTTTTATCTATGTTGCTAATCTATTTTATAGAAGGGATTATGATGAGCAAAACTTTAACTATCTTAAAAATGTATTAGTACTTGTAAACTGAAGAAGATCAATCATGTGTACATGAATTTTATTGCCATAACAAATGCATTCGCACTCCCAAAGATATCTACATAGGAACATATGTTTCAATTGACAAGCCTGTGTTTGTTTTTAAACTTAAGCCTGAAGTGAATTTATCATTGTTTATTTTGACTATTGTCTTCGGAAATAAATATTTTTGTGCTTGTGTGGGCTTCCAATCGAAACATACATAAATTGTATGTAGCAAGTTTACTAGAAAAATGTGTAACAACCTAAAGTGCTTCGATCTGTGTGTTAGGTTTATGAAAAATGCTTTTATTGTTTGCAAATTAAATGTATTTTGTTTTTGTGTTTGTGTTTGGTGGCTAAGTTGTCAAAATCAGCTGAATAATCGTGAGGTGTATTATATGAAAATAGAAAACGTGAATTAGAAGCAGTTCAATTTGTAGTGCTTGAATTGTTTCATTTTTGTTTTTGTGAAAATTTAAAATTCGTTCTATTAAATATTCAATTAGAAGTATACAGTTCAAATTGTAATAAAGGGTATTTTAAAAAACGGGTAGATGTTTTAACACGTAAAAATTTAGATTGTTTCAAGTTTCACTATTATTATTCAAAAGAAATATACATATGTATGTGAAAAATTTACATCATTTGAAAATTTTTCATCAACCTTTGAAGTGTCGACTCATTCGGACGATTAATTTCACAAAAAAAAAAATCAAGAGTTTTGCGATGTGTTTTTTTTAAAGGTCGACCATTTTCATAATAAGTTTGAATAATTTTAATGCGTTGTTCTAACGTGTAAAATTCTACATCTGTCTACTGGACAAGTGTCGAAGATGACATAAAAAGACGTGCCGTGTACGAATTATTCACTTCTGACATCTAGGCGTTACTTTTGAAAATTTATTGTGCAATATATATTTCACAAATACAATAGTTTCACAAATTCTCACTTCAAATAATAATGTACACTTGTGAGTCACATACAAATGAGTCACTGGCTAGAAGAGCTCCAGATATCCGGGTATAGAGCAGTGCGAGTAGCTCGATTGGTTGGTTTAAGTAGTGATTCACCCAGAATCCAACTATTCCGCACTATTTTGTTGCCACATTCTCGTTACCAACTTGTTTAAAGGTTATTTATAACGTTATAAAATACGTCTTCTATGTCTAGAAATCTGCCATGGTAAACTGTTTGCTTACTAGAGACCCCTCTATTGTTGGGATTACCTCGAGAAGCGCTGTCTCCGTAGATTTGCTTTTGAGGTAAGCGTGTTGTGCAATTGATAAACTAGAGCTCTCCAGCGAGCTTTTAATGTCTAAAAACCATTCAAAAGTTTTTAAAAGGAAGGATGACAGACTAATTGGCCTAAAGTCCTTCGCTGATTCATGTCCCCTTCTACCTACCTTTGGTATGAAGACGACTCTTAACAAGTTTCCAGCTATTTGGAATATAACCTAGGTTTAGACACGCTTTGAAAATTTCCATTAGGCATGGTAGAATATTATCAAGAGTTTCCTGTAAAATCTTGGGAAAGATCCCGTCAGGGCCTGATTTGAAAGGTGAAAATGATTTGTGACTATTACATCGGCAAGCTGATGTGGGTCATGGCGGCTCCGCCGGATTCTCCCAACATCGCTATCGTGAACGCGACATCCCGGAAAATGAATGTGTAAAGGAAGTTCTAGAGATTATTCTGTCGTAGATGTCAAGTGCCATCTGGCTTCTTGGCCCAAGAAGCTATTGAATGATCTTTGGACAAAATACGGCTGAGCCTCGCAAAGTCTCTGGTAGATTCGACCGAAGAACAAAAATCTCTCCAGCTCTCTCTCTTGGCGGCCTTATTTGCCTTCTTGTACTGTCTGCGAATTTTTCTGTACAGTTACCAGTTAGTTCTCAATGGGTTTCGATACGGTAAGGGTGGCTCCAGCTCGTAAACGATCAAGCTGTGATACGAGAAAGAATTTTGGTTAGAGACCCATCATTTGTCTACCCTTACTGAACTGTTTTTGGACCCATTTTTGAAATTAATTGTCAGGTGTGGCAAGTCCAAATTTTATGTATTTGGGATAATGGATGGCTCAACAAGAGATGTCCACCATTAAAAGAATTGGATCCCAAGAACACTAAAGAATAGTTTAACATGGTTGTTCATTGGTTATGGTGTGGGGATGTTTTACATTATCGGGTCTTGGTCCTATTGTACAAATGCAAGACAAAATGACTGGAATTATGTAAAAAAAATATTGAACCTTGGTAGGAAATTACTTTGATAATATGCCGCTTGCATGGGTTTTCCAACATTATAATGATGCCACACACTGTTCTCGGGCACCAAACATTAAAAAAAAAACACTTGAGTAGCCAGCTCAAAGCCCCGACCTACACCTTATAGATAATTTGTGGGGAATCATTAAGAGAGCAGTAACTGCGAGAAAACTGGCAAATAAAGCTTCCTTATGGTAGATTATCCGGAAGAAATCGCACAAGGCCACTCCACGCCGATGCCAAGATCTGCTGCACTCCATGAGTAAACGATGTGCGGAAGGGCACCCCGTAGAGTTTCGGTATAAGGGGGTTTCAACAAAATATTAGCAGCGCAAGGAATATAGTGAATCAAAATATAAATAATTTTGTAGTAACATACATTTTTTTCCGGATGACTTAATTATATGGACTCAAAATATGCGGTGGTGTTTTTTATAAAATGCGCTTTTTTGGTCATAGTTAGTATTGTTCTACAGAGTGACTTAATTGTATGAACACAAGTGTAAGTAAAGCGAATGTAAAAACAAAAAATAGCCGAGTGGGTTGTGCAAGCGCGCGACATTTGTATTGCAAAGGTTTGACTATTTATTTATTTTTGTTTAATTAAAAACAAATTTTGTTTGTTTTAATTTTGGCCTTTATTTTTAATTTTTTTTTTAAATTTGTTTTTATATATTTTTAGACATATATACCTATGTAGTCTGAATTATATTTTTATAAGGAAATCAAAAAAATTGAATAAAAAATAAATAATCAAAACTTTGAAATATGTCGCGCTGCTATTATTGTGAACATAGATGTATATAGATATGTTATTAATTTTGATAATCTACCCCCTTATGCGATACAAAAATTAAATCAGCTGTTTTAGTTAACACCACCTCATGTGATCTCGTCTTGATTTTTTATTTTGACTCCTGTTCAGTTCGTTGCAATATTTCACTAATATTCATTTTGTGCCATAGTGAAACATTTTTCATACTTATTTGCTATAGGTTCTCTCACTAATATTGATTTTGTGCCATAATGAATTTTTTAAAGGCTATTCGATGTACTTTATGTTAAAAAAATTAGAAAATCTTCAAATGAATCAACTTTCCCTCAAATCGTATACTTGTATATGTACGAGTTATACATACATGCACGAATTTGTTGTTTTTCTCTAAGCCACCCCAGGCATGGCTCCACTGAACTGAAAAAAGACTTTGTTTAAATCTTATCTACATTAAAACGCTACTCAGGGCAATGCCTATGTCTACAATGACTGTGTGGTTTATGCTGAAAACAGTGGACGACGTAAACGCAATCCCCTGTCAGCTGTTACGATCAAATTAATGAGAACCCCATGTAAATGAAAAATTCCTTCCTTCCGTATCGTAGTATCGTAGATTTTATTTCTCGATATTTAAAAATTCCCGTAATACCCTGTCAGCTGATTGCTCTCTCACCACACAGTGTTGCCAAGCAGGACATTTCGAAATCATTTACAAAATAAACTTAAAAAAATTATAATTTTTAGTAAAATAACTTAAAAGCACTGTTGAATAATGTTAATTATAGATAAATTTGCATTTCTTGGTTTTTGGATTTGGTTTATAAAACAATGAAAAATTGTAATTGATAACGCGGATGTGTGAAAAAGTGTGTAAACAAAAATATCAATGGCAACATTGTGTAGATACAACCAAACACAAACCGATGTAGTGTGTAAATATGTAATTAAAAGAACGCAGTTGTTCTCAGGGGATGAGTTTTTGTGCTCGTTAGGGGCTGCGGTAAGGGACTGCGTACGTTTTTCACTGTTTTCAGCATTAGGCGTAAACAACACTTGTCTTCGTTTTCTACCGCAATGGTAACCGTTATTAGACAGAGACAGAATGCACTATTTAAAGACAATAAAAAGGAAAGGAAACCAGTTCACGACGAGATGTAAGCTGATTTTGATACAGGGACGATAATGGTTCAGAAGTATTATTTCAACCTAAACCACGTTGTTTAAATAACAATAAATTTACATCGAACTACAAATCTAATTGTCATTTTATAAAGTCTTTGTAACAAGCAACCAATAAATATGTTCAGGGGACCTATTTAAGAGGATGATTGCAGGCGAAGAAATCCATGCAAGTGCGGAAAGTTTTTAACTATCATTCACCTGGGAGTGAGTAGAAACGATTTTTCACAAATGATTCAAACAGCTCCGACTTCGGTTAAATATCCTCTAGGTAGCAAGCAAACATGTTTGAACAAGGGTCGAAGTGAAAATACCATGAGAGGTTATTTCGTCACGCTTGTCTCGAGGCGCTCTCAGGATTTACAGTATCTGTTTACCAGTGGGTGTTGCAAGTGAATGCCTAGCTTGAAGCTTGCGACGCTCTATACAAACACTCTAGGATTTCGTTGTACTTGGGATTGTGGTCCTCTACATAAAAACAATTACACCACAAATCCTCGGATGAGATTCGGCCTTTGTATGACGACTAAATTAAACGCTCTAACGATAATGACTTTATGATATGGCGCAGGAATGTCCGGTCTCTTAATTAAGAAGTTGTTGTAGTTGTTGTAGCAGCATGAACATTCCCTATGCTTGTTTGGCGAATGTTGCTGAAGTTATAGTCCTTACCTCTGCCTGACCAGTTAATGTCCCTGCGTATAAAGTCCGATCGAGTTTTTTGTAGGAAGGCTATGAGTAAACTCCACCATTAATGAATCAATGGAACTTATTAGAATGCCTTTCAACTTGGTAAATCTACTATCGACCAGATTTGAACAATATCTAGGAGTATTTATCAGTCAGTAAACAATAACCATATTACTCGCCTAATAATGGAAACTTGTTCCTCAAAATATTCTTCATGATGATCAATAATACTTTTACTTTCTCTTGAACTAATTTTCGAAGCACTTTGTCCCGTTAAGATTTTTAAATTGTGTGGGATCGAACGCGAACAAATCTTTTTTATCGCAAGATGACCATACAAAGTATTATTGGTGCTGGTCATATTAATGCCCAAAAATGCGGCAATCTCGCGGAATGTGACACGGAATCGGAGCGAACAAGAGAAAAAATTCATTGTACCAGTTTCTTTGTGGTGCTAAGGGATGGTGCTTCCTCGCAGAGTACGATGTCTTTAGTTCATCCATGCATTCTTGTTTTGTTAATCCATGTCGAATATTGTGAAAAAAATCGCCCGAAAGTGTTCACGGTTTAATTCCATTGCCGGCTTAACTCTGGTTTGCGGAGATAAGCTTTTAAAGCCACTGCAAACAACACTAGTATGGCTCACATATCAAAACGTTCCAGAAATATAAATATCAACCCTCGAATATTTCGTTAGATAGTTAATATGGTTTAGTAATAAAAAGCGGAACTATCTTGTAATATAATATATTAGTAATTGCATCGTGGTGTGTGCCGTCGTTATTTAAGTGTAAAAACGAGTAAAGAATATTTGGGGTAATGAAATGAATTTTGTTTCGTTTTGTCCACGTTTTTGCGAAAGCATTTATATAAGTTATACTATGTTACCAAATTTCCTAAAATTCACATATACCCGCTTTGATTATCTCGAATAACTGGCAATGAAAAAAAAATGTAAGCCAATCAGAGCGAAGAAAAGGTTATACTTCAAGGGATGACTTCAAAACGTGAGAAATTTCATTGACAATACGTAATATTATTTTTTTGCGTATAATGATTGATTTGATGCGATAATTCTATATGCAGGCTTTAAATTAATGGGTTTTTAAAAATTAAGCTAAAAAAGTATAAAGTAGGCTTCCCGTTTTTTATTTCAAATTCAAATATGGTCACAGTTATAATTGGACCCTTTGGAATCGCATACATTTTGCTTATTATACAGATTAGAAATATCCTTTAACTACATTTTCAAAATCAATTCCATCCTTTTGCTTCCTTCAAATTCAGGTTATCGCTTTGTCGCCCAATAGGGACTGCTTAAAAGTCTTGAATTCTGAAATACGACACTAGTAATTTATTTTAGTAGATTCTGCTACTTTTTAAAAAAATGTCAAATTTTTTATTAAACAATTTTCAGTACTTTTTGTTATACCTCCTGCTTACCGGACTGATATTGGGGCATATCCATAGTTGAAATTAAGGCAAATATTCTGGGGATAACGTTGAAGAAACTATCAATGTGATAAAATGCAAAATGAATGGTACAAAAATACTGTACTAAAAAGTGAAAGTTAAAGGAAAACGTTTTCAAAGATTAAAAATAATGTAATCCTAAATGATGATCAAACAAGAGGTATTTAAAAACCATCAATGCAGAAGTATTTTTGAATATAGTAAAAATATAAAAATATGAGCGTCTTACCGCAGATTTCTATTTATTTATTACAATAAAATATACGTATAAATAAATATAATAGGACTATCAATAAGTTCGTGCGGTTTTTTTTTCGAAATTTGAAACTTTATTGACGTAAAATGGTTACAAATTTAATATTCAAAATATTGTCCATCGCTTACTACTACTTTTTCCCATCTTTCTGGCAATTCACGGATTCCCTTTGTGAAAAATTCGGTCGGTTTTGCCGCAATCCACGAATCGATCCATTTTTTGACTTCATCGTAATTACGGAAGTGCTGGTCAGCCAGGCCATGTTGCATCGATCGGAAGAGATAGTAATCGGATGGCGCAAGGTCTGGACTATACGGCGGGTGGGGTAGGACATCCCATTTGAGCGTTTCTAAGTATGTTTTGACCACTTGTGCAACATGTGGCCGAGCATTGTCATGTTGCAAAATAACTTTGTCGTGTCTATCGGCGTATTGCGGCCGTTTTTCTCGCAGTGCTCGGCTCAAACGCATCAATTGTCGTCGGTAGACATCCCCCGTAATCGTTTCATTCGGTTTCAGTAGCTCATAATACACAACACCCAGCTGGCCCCACCAGATACACAGCATAACCTTCAGGCCATGAATATTCTGCGCCGACGTCGATGTTGAAGCATGGCCAGGGTATCCATACGTTGCCCGACGTTTTGGATTGTCGTAATGGACCCACTTTTCATCGCCAGTCACAATTCGATGCAAAAAACCCTTTCTTTTGTGCCGTTGAAGCAGTTGTTCGCATGCCATAAAACGGCGTTCAACGTCTCTTGGCTTCAATTCATACGGCACCCAATGGCCTACCTTTCGGATCATTCCCATGGCTTTTAAACGTTTGGAAATGGTTGATTGATCAACTCCCAAAGTTTTTGCAACCTCTTCTTGCGTTTGAGCCGGATCTTGATCGAGCAATTCCTCCAATTCGGTATCCATGAACTTTGGCGGCGCACCCTCGCGTTCTTTGTCTTCCAAGCCAAAATCACCACTTTTAAAGCGTGCAAACCACTTCTGGCACGTTCGCTCAGATAGAGCATGCTCTCACCATAAACTTCCACCAAGATACGATGACTTTCGGCTGCTTTTTTCTTCATATTAAAATAATGAAGAAGAATTCCCCGCAAAAACACATTATTTGGCACGAAATTCGACATTTTCAAGTGTGGTAAAAATATTGTTGTTTACGCTTCAAATAAAAAACTTATACTGACGTTTGTGCCTTACGACAGTAGCTCTCCAATGAATGTTTGGAAATGTGGATCGATGGAATAATAATCAAGTTACGCCATCTGTTGTAAAACCGCACGAACTTATTGATAGTCCTATTACTATTTACATATAAAATATGACACTAGCAAGCACGAGGCCTTCGGCTGTAACTGTTGAAAGTAGTTTGCAATTAATCTCAAGTAATGCCAAATGGGTACCAACTAATAGGCGTTGAGGAAACATTAAATCTATAAATATTTTTGGCACTTTATACATAAAATTTAATTAATTGAATCGTTATTGGCTTGATTATTTTAATTTAAATTAATTTTAGTTTATTTTGACTTTTAATTAATGAGTTAAATAGTTAGAACAAAGTATTGCAATATGTTTACCTACCGAAATGTGTGAAAAAAAGTTTACTTGAACATAATTTCCAACGGGGTAACCATATACTTTTAATACGAAAATTTAGGTTAATTTAACTAATTTATTTTAAAAATATCTTAATATAACGTTAAGCGTATTAAAGGAGAGGTTTCTAAAAATGCTATGTATAATTCAGAAATGCTTCCGAAAAATTGTTACGTAATTTTAATTTTTATTATTACTACGGAGTAGGCGGCTGGAAAATTTATGCAGTTTACTGACCCAATACAAAGTGGCGATTCTAACTAAATGCTGAAAAAATAATGGAAATTCTCGAGTCGGACCGTTATATGTTGCGCTTATTCAATTGTGTAGGAATTGCCAAACAGTTGCCGTCAATTATGCCGGTGTTAATTTTACTCCACCTACTGCCGCCGAAGCCAAATGGATTGTGCATGACTACCATGTGGTTAGAGCCAGGGTTCGAAATTATAGGAGAGGCCTTTTCTGATAGCGGTAGGCAGTGGTAAAGCTCCGGGTACATTTTTTCCGTGAAAAAGCTCTTCATAAGATACCATCGGCCGTTCGAAGGCGGCATAAAACTCTAGGTTTTTCCATTTGTGAGCAACATCAAGACGCACACCACTAATTGGAAGAGGAGCTCGGTCAAACACCCCAAAAAAGATATATTCGGCTATTAATAGTTATTAAGTTTTATTAGCAACATTTTCTGGAGTCTTCTTTTGAAATCTGTATATAAAAAATATATAAATAAATAATATAAAAAAATTTTGCTCAAGGTGGAAGGAAGATTTATAATTTTTTCAAATGGCATCGTACGCCAATCAGATTAAGGTCAAAGTATAGTCAGTTTTTTTATTTAGTAAAAAGTCACCTTGAATAATCGAAAAAATTGCAGTTGTAGTATCTCTGACCGTGCGTTGAAGAAAAACGGTGCAACCGCTACCTTTCTTTTATATTACTTTGGAAAAAAAAAACAACAACAAAATAAATAGTATAACAATTGAATAAAGTGAATGAAATAAAGTACCTTTTCCTGGATTTTGTTTCATTCAATAGGCTTATCTTTCGCATCACTACATTCGCCTAGCCCCTTAAGAAATGAGTTCATTGAAGTTGCCATACATCTTTGGCACGAGAATGAAATTTATATTCCAAGTTGTACGAGTATCTACTCTTGCCATAAATTCTGTGACAAATTTTACAATGCATACGGCGAGAACAAATTCGCAGAAAAAAGTTCCGTTATTTTTGCGTGTTTTTAGTATGCAGTGTGTACTCATAAATTATACTTAGTTTTGTGGCGAATATCGCTTGTTAACAATGGAGTGGGGAGCTAGGGAAGATCGCATTGCAGTGATTGCATTACTGAAGTGTGGTAAAAGTGCAAGTGATATTTACGAATTGCTAAAAAATAAATATTTTTTTCCCAAACGTCTGAAATGATAGACAGAAAAAGAAGTGGTCGTTCTCGAGTAGTTCGAACCAGTGCAGCCATAAAAGTGGTTCCAGAAAGCAGAAAATCATGGAAATTACTGCATCAATCAGATCCATGTCAAAAATAATTAGAGATGATCTCCACACGAAAGTCTTCTGTCGCTCAACTGGTCATATTTAAACAACGCACTTGAAGAAAATTAGACTCGACAGATGCAAACAGCTTCGTTGGTGGCACGAGATCAAAGGCCATGGAAATATTATTTTCACAGATGAGAAAATGTACACTGACAAATGCTATGATAAAACTTCTAAAGACGCAAACAATGTTGTTCCAAGGGTTCAGTGTGGCCACCATCCAGCCTTCGCGACGGTTTGGTGGGGAGTGTCTTGTAAAGCCGCTACATCTCTTTCTTTCTGCGAAAAGGGGTTTAACACGCGGCCAAAAGTGTACCAGGAGCATGTCGTAGAAGACGTGGTGAGGCAGTTAAGCAGTATTCTCTTCAATGGAGAGCGTGGGATCTTCCAGCAAAATTCCGCTCTAGCCCATAAATCAAAAACCACCCAGCAGTGGCTAAAAAACAATATTCCTGAGTCCATTGGACTACTGTTTATGGTCAAAATTGGAGAAAATGGCCTCTCGCGAAGACTACGAAATTTGAAGAGTCATTGACATTGACGTCAATATCCATGGAAGCCGTGCGTGCTGCAATATCTGAATAGCCTAATCGTTTGAAGGCTTATGTAAACAAATGGTGACCATTTCGAATGAAATTTGAAATTTGTTTCTTTACCATTTACATAATTAAATGAAACTAACTTCGTTAAGCAAAGTATTACGATTTCATATCTATAACGGATTTAACTTGTAGATGGACTTACAATTTCTTACGACCCTCGTAATTTTATTTGAAATCTGCTTATTTTAACTGAAGAGAGCACCGAGTAGGTCAGGGTTTTTTAGCCACTAATTTTAGCACTTTCGTGTAGATCCGTTATTTATTGTACGAATAATAATAGAAGTCCTTAATTTTGTTTTTCGGTATTTTTTTATATTAATATCTACATTACTTAAATTTAGCAAGTTGTTTTTTGTGAATTTATCCGTATGTTTCAATAAATACACCTATAGAAATTTAAGTTATACAATACATACCTATATATAAATATATAAATGTGAAGAATTGCATACATTTTCTGGGTGTCTACGATTAATTTTAAGCTACTTATGTGCATGATAAAGCAGTTATAACCCTCCGCTTTGTATATATTTTTACAATTGGTTTTCATTTGGTTTGATGTGTAAAAACACACATACATACAAGCATACATACACATGGTTTGAAAAGTAAATGTAAATTTTTATTTTTTATTTACCAACTAAAAAGCTACAAAAGGTGACGAATTGAATTTCGTTTTTAAATTCTTGATTTTTCATTAAATAAATTGTTTGAAATGCTGCTCGAATATTAAATAAATATTGGTGTTAATTTGATTCTAACTTTACTCTATGTATGATAACTCTTCTTATTTTCGTTTAAAACAATTATCGATGTTTTCCTCTTGATTGATTGATACTCTACTCGCATCAACTACATGCACATTGCTGTAAATTACAATATGTTGTACAACAATTAAAGTATAAAATCCGATTTGACTTTGAATTAAACAAAAAAATATCTTTTCTGTTTCGTTTCTCTGTATTTGGTTTTTTTCATTCCAGTGCACAGAGCAAAATAATGCTTAACAAGCGGATGATTATAACTATAAGACTGAATATTTAGTTTAACGGTCATAGGGGACCGCGAAGGAAACAGTTCATATAGCGCGTGTAACAGAACATAACAGGAGAAGTGTAAAAACTTGGTTGCAACCAATAAAATAAAATAAAAATTATACCATATATACATACATACCTACATAAGTGCATATTTTTGAAAAAATGCATTATTAGTAACTTCCATTAGTTAATGGTATTGAGTTGTTGAGTTATGGTCGAAAAGAAAAAAAGTAATAAAAAGTAACAGAGAAGAAAAAAAAAAATGAAAAAAAGAGATATATTATTAAGAATAAGTAAATATGCGACTACAAAAATTTAGAAAATATTTTTTGTGCGTGTTTCTTTTGGAAAAATGTACCATACGATATGTTTGTACGTACGTACATATGTTAATGTTAAGATTGAAATTTTGTTATAGCAATGTTGTTTGTTTTTTGGAAATCAAGTAAAATATTTTAATGTTCATCAAACGATAACAGTGTTACTATGTAAATGCATTTAAAAAAATATACAGAGAGGTTAATATATAACAGATACTGCTACAGCCACATATAATGTGCCCCAATACACACAAACAATTTAGTAAAACTTTCCTACTTGTACTGTATAACTACTTGAATATCATATTTTCCTACTCTAAATGGCTTAACTGTCTCAACAATGGTTTCGGTAGTCACATTTTTATGAAAATTCAATGTGATTTTCCATATTCAATACATTTTGCCATATGTATGTATGTATATATTATTCCAAGCTATTGCCCATATCTTGAAAGTCCAATCGATGTTTCTGTACATTTTGTAAACTACGTAACGATCTTGAACTAACTATTAGCAAATGGGGTAATAAATTTGTATGCAACTGAGATTGCATTTTATTGAATATAAAAAAAAAACTACTTTAACCACATCTGTAAACTACTACATACGAGTACATAGTTTCGTCGCGTTGTTAATTATATTGTTATGGGAATCCTTTGATGCCTTCTTACTCCTAAATACGTGTGCTATGTAACAAGTGTTACAATTTGACAATTGAGTTTGTCTTATGCTAATCCTAAGTCATTTTTAGTAAGAAAAAAGTTTACAACAGAAGTGCATGAAAAACATTTGACGTATTGTGGAATTGCAAGCGGTTACACATTTTTTTATTTTACGGAGTTGAAGTAACCTATTCCGCCAAGTCTCACCAAACTATTATTCAAAATTTGTTTTGAACTTCTCATACTGCCCGATATTTGACACATTAGAGATTATTGTGGTATGTAAGACAGGCCCTATTTGCTATAACCGTAATTAGTTGGGCCTTTATACATTTTTGTACCAAAGTTGATAAGTTCAGTTTTATTGTTTGGAAAATACGCCAGTGGTAAAACTTCGCTTGTCAAGGTGGTGTGCGGTAATTGCGGCACAATTTCATTATCTTTTTATAAACAAACCTATTTATAAAGGGATTAAGTGCATACAATTTTTCAAAATTGTTCTTCAATTTGTATAAAATTGCCTCTTGTGCAAAACTTAAAAACTATTTCGTATTAAATAATTTTCTTCTTAAAAACTTCCGTTATAAGTATGAAAGATGGGTGTGTGCTTATTGACCATTTAAATCTGAATTCACTATAGTATTTCAATAACAACAGACTAAACCGATTACTGTCAGCATTCTAAACATTTTGATTAATATTTATAATGTCTAACATAATTTAACATAATAATATAATTGGCTATTGTTTGTAAACATACTATAAATCTCGACTCCCGTATAGCTCCTGGTGACGCTCAAGCATGCATGTCCTGCAGCTTATTTGTGTGAGTGTCGGGTGCATGATGCTAATATCTAAAATTTTTGATTTTCATCATGCAAAAGCCGAGAACAAGTATGTGTGAGACGAAGCAAGTTGGTGTGTTACCCGACACGTCACCAGGAGCTATTAGTCTTGACAAAAAATTTACCATTAATATCGAATGTAAAAACGGAAAGAGCCTTCGGTTTCTGTAAGGAAAGCGAAAAAATGTTGGATTCGTTCGCAAGCGTGAGGTTATACGAGTATACACAACCATAGACTCGTAAAATGACGTATTATTGTTGCATTGAATGTGAAGCTCTAAAATTAATACGGCGGACCATCAAATCCAAACACTCATGTTCAAGGAACATATCCCAGTCTCTGAAAACTCACCCTAAGCTTATACAGGCTCTCAGAACATAAACACATACAATAAAAGGGGTACTCACAATCTGTTGCAACTAGTTCTACCGCATTCTATAGATAATTATCATTGCATATTATTTCCAATCCACCAAAGAGGTTAATAGCGTAGTCAGACAGCGGTGTTAATCGGGATTACGAGCGCAGTTAATTCTGATTAAAATTGTAGTTTGATAAACGGTTTTTACCCAGATTAGTGAACAGTTGATTTGCTTATTCGATAGTTTGGCAGTATTCTGCCATGATACTAAAAAATAATTATTTATTAAAAAAAAAAAAAAAAAACTAGTCTTAAATTGTCATTTCTCAAACTGCTCAGTAGTATCAAAACAATTAATGTAATTTCGAACGTGTTAATGCAAACTAGCATTATATCCAATCTTTCTTGTTCGTCTATTTAAAAGTTTCATTATTTTTGATGCACAATAGATATTAATTGGCATTCTTCGGATATGTTACTATCGAAAATTTCCCTAATCTGCTTAAATTATGAGAATTAAGTCTAGTTGGTAATCCGTATTAGTTTCACTTCATTCCTGAGATAATTCCGAATTAAGTCGTTAACTCCGTTTAATACCACTGTCTGTCTAGGCTATAATTTTCATTTGCCAAAAAACTACAAATTTGCAAGCCAAAAAATTAAGTGCATTAAATGCAACTGTGTAAATTAATTGATTAATTTTGTGCAAAAAATATATATATAAAAACAAACTAAAATGGACACAAAAATAATAAAAATACAAATAAAAAGCTTGTTTTGCAATGGCAACTTAATAAAGGCCGCTCACAATCCATATCATAAGTATATGTACATCTGTGCTCACAATAATAGCAGCTCGAGATATTGCAATGTTTTGCCTATACCTTCTTTTATTTACTTTTTTCCTTTATAAAAATATAGTTTATATTAAGACAAAAGCCATATAACTTAAAGTACACAATTTCACTCTTTTTAAAAGTTTTCGGAAAAATTTCTAGTATATACAACAACAAATACTGTATAGCTTAAAGTTAACTTTGTACACAGTTTGAAATTTTGAGTTACATCGCGCTGCTATTATGGCCAATGGCATAATTTTGTCGGACCATATGCACTGGATTGCGAATACCTCTATTTAGCACTGAAAAATTCGAAAAGTAGGAAGAGAGTAGGGTTTTAACTTTTATAATATATTGCAAAATAGTTAAAAAGTGGCATCTTAATTTATTGAGCACTTATGCACCTTTCAGATCATAAAATTTTATTCCGTGGGTATACAAAAAAAAAAAAAATATTTTAACTACATAATGGGAATGAAAGGTTACAAATTAGATTCTATTCTATTCTATTCAAGTGCTAAATAAAAAACTTTAAAACTTTATCGCTTTAAACGCACATAATTTCTAAAATTTTGCTGAATTTTTCTGCGCATAACCACCCAGGTCCCGCAGAACTTAAAAAGTGCGCGTATTCAACAGTTGTTTGTACTCAAAGAAACTTCCAAGGCCAGTCTATTAGTTTTGTTGCTTAAGTAACGAATATTGAAGTTGATATACTGGTTAATTCGATGAAATCCCTCCTTTAATGCAATAATTACAAAATGTTATTGAACATATAGATTCCTGAGCATTTGTGTACCTAATCCAATGATAATACAAACTAACAACAAATAAACTATATAAATATATCCATTGTCCAATGTGTAATTTATAGTGTAATTACGAACGCAAAAAAAAAAAAAATAAAATAAATAAAAGTAACTTTAAATGTTTTGATTATGTGTATAAAGGTGAATTTTTCTCTAAAACATACCTACATATGCACTATATATATACAAAACCTACAAGTATAAGTCGTATTATTCAATGGATGAATGAGTATTGATGAACAACTTTATAAAGGCCGTGAACATTTTCTATGTGAATCAGAAAACCTAAATAAAGTAATAAAAACTCAATATCTTCTCGAGTATAAAAATATAATAGTAATTTTTGTAAAAATTATGGAAACTTGAATTAAAATTGGTTTTATTTCTAATCTGGAGGGGTGTCTCAGGAGTTAAAGGTAGAGTTTTCTTCATGCCTTATAAGCTCGCCCTTGTATACGATTTTGTTTATGCTTTTTCTGTCTCAGAATTTGTTTTGTTGTTCACTTTTCACCAAATTTATTGCTTCTATATCTGTATGATCTTTAATATGTCTTCATTTGTCTATTCAGAATTTGCGTAAATATCTTCAATCGGCCTCAAATTTGTGATTCAGAATTTATTTACATCGCCGTGATTTTTCATCGATTCTAAAAGTGCTAATCAAAAGTATTTGTCAATAATTACTATTAAAATTCACTTTTAGTGCTTTTCACTGTCTAAGTTTTTATAAGTATCATTGTAAGTAAATCAATCATTCACTCAATTTCACATAACACTTTAATCAAATAATCTATAGCTATGTTTCTGAAGCACCCAACTTCTACTACTCAGTATATTTCCAACATACTCGTTTATTCAAGTTCCACCAGCACCAAAACCACAATTAGCACATATTCATATCACCTTTATAAACGCGCTTCAGTAAATGTTTTATCGCTTAACTAAATTTTTGGACATTGTACTAAAATAAATACATATTTTCTATCATGGACATATTTCCTTGTTCATAATAAAATTTAACAGAGGCGCACTCCAACTCTCCCTATACAGAAGGCGACAGCAGAAGCTATAACAAAGCCTAAAGATTCCCGTTATGAGTATAAAGAGATGGTAAAAAGTCAACCTCATGTTCGATGTGAGGATGAGAGCGCTCCCTTGGCGCACAAAGCTAAGAAAGCGGAACCTGTTTATATAATTGACGATGAAGACGAAGAAGAAGGGGAGAAAGAGTGTGTCGACGATCAAGCTGAAGATTCTAAAGATGAGGCCGAAGATGATATCGATGCGTTCTCGCCGAATATCTCGGCTGACCAGGGTGACACAGATTCTGACTATTTTGAGCGGCCTCACCCTTCGCCACGTTACACAAGTGATTCTGAGAACGACTACCGACCATTTCGACCCAACGTCGAGCGGTTGGGAAATATTTCTGGTCGCAGCACACCAGATCTCTCAAGTTCCACATTCGGTCACCGAAAATCTGTAAGTTTCGACTTGAGTGGCGATGAACGGTCCAAATCCGACTACGAACGTTCACGCACTCCTGATGGTTATTCACGGTATTACGATTCTGAACAAGAATACGGTAGCACTCGCCCTCGTATGCCACGCAAGGGCATATTGCGCTCGGCCAGCCCATCATCATCCAACAATTCGACACTGGAACGTTGCAAACGTCCCGAAAAACTGCCACCAATAGTGCCTACAGTGGCGCGTATCAAAGAAATCGATTCGCCCACAGTTCAACACGTCCGATCGTGTTCACCTTTATCCAGCAGGGATGGTACTAGTAGCGGCTATCGAAGTCCTCCACCACTACCTGAAAGAGTGCTGGTGTCTACTGAAATTGAAAGAGATAACCCATTCCGTGAAGCATTCCTCGATAAAACTAAAATTGATGAATACACTGAATTGGCAAAAGCTATGTCCAAATCTCCTTCAGCACTTAAATCACCGAGGGAACACTTTTTCTTTGGTTCGAAGTCGACTGAGAATTTGTTATCAGCAGAACGTTCAGTCTCAAGTGGCCGTAGTACTCCAAGTACAGTGATTAGCACACAGTCAAAATCCACCGAAGATCTACTGTCAAGCTCAACAGGTGCCAAACCAAAGAGAATACCGCCTCCTATAATGCCGAAACCGGTGACTAAGAAAGCTGAGCTGGTACATAATGTGGCGTTGGATGCCTTTCAAAAAGCTGATGTTGGTTATGGCGACTTTACGGTTTTCGAACACGATCCTACCACAAACACAATTCATGAAGTGAGTTCGCCGCCACCTCCGACAACACCAACACTCCCATTAACTCCACCTGCTGGTAGTATTGCAAAACTTCCCCTGCGTGTGAAAACGCCACGTAGTCCGTCGCGCCCGCGCGAAAGCCCACCTCCACCTCCACCACCCATCAATTATGCTACGATG
>NW_026530075.1:2500-5000 GCF_028408465.1 Anastrepha ludens
TGAAATATATGGAAAATATCATCATATATATAATTTATTATTTTAATATATATTTGGTTAAATCGATGATATTATTGAAATATATAAAATGTAATTGAATTATATGAAATCAAACTGAAATGTATTTAATTGAATTTTTCCCATACATTTTACACAATGTGTGGTGTGCATGGCAAAAAACACTCACGGTGAAGGCATGTGAAATATATGAAATATAATCAAATCGAATTTATATGAAACTATATTCGATTAAATGTATGAAATTAAAATTTACCACAATACATTCATATGATAAACTGAGTAAATATATAATAAAGCCATTTGAAATATATTGAATTCTATTAAGTTAGATTTTCACCATACATTTTTCACAATGCGTTGTGTACATTGTTCCAGAAACACTCACGGTGAAGGCAAGTGAGATATATATGAAAGAAAATCAAATCGAATTTATATGAAACTATATTCGATTAAATGTATGAAAGTAAAATTTACCACAATACATTCATATGATAAACTGAATAAATATATAAGAAAAACATTTGAAATATATTGAATTGTATTAAGTTAAATTTTGCCCATACATTTTTCACAATACGTTGTGTACATTGTCAGAAACACTCACGGTGAAGTCAAGTGAGATATATATGAAAGAAAATCAAATCGAATTTATATGAAACTATATTCGATTAAATGTATGAAAGTAAAATTTAACAAAATTTTGCCCATACATTTTTCACAATGCGTTGTGTACATTGTCAGAAACACTCACGGTGAAGGCAAGTGAGATATATGAAAGAAAATCGAATCGAATTTATATGAAACTAAATTCGATTAAATGTATGAAAGTAAAATTTAACACAATACATTCATATGATAAACTGAATAAATTATAATAAAGACATTTCAAATATATGGAAAATATCATCATATATATAATTTAGTATTTTAATATATATTTAGTTAAGTTGATGGTATTATTGAAATATATAAAATGTAATTGAATTATATGAAATCAAACTGAAATGTATTGAATTGAATTTTTCCCATACATTTTTCACAATGTGTGGTGTGCATGGCAAAAAACACTCACGGTGAAGGCATGTGAATAATATGAAAATATCAACATTTAACTAACCAATGATATTGAAGCATATAAATCGAATCATAACTATATGAAACACGAATTTGAGTTATGTTAAACTGGTGATATTGTGGATTTATTCCTAGTTTTCCATACGTTAGTTTAAATAGAAACAATTTTCGAATATGTATACATATATGAAGAATTTATATTCTATACTAACATATTATGGAATGTAACTATTGATTGTTACCTTGGCATATTGGTGTATTGTGAGATTTCATTCATAGTTTTCCATACGTTAGTTTAAATAGAAACAATTTTCGAATATATATACATATATGAAGAATTTATATTCTATACTAACATATTATGGAATGTAACTATTGATTGTTACCTTGGCATATTGGTGTATTGTGAGATTTCATTCATAGTTTTCCATACGTTAGTTTAAATAGAAACAATTTTCGAATATATATACATATATGAAGAATTTATATTCTATACTAACATATTATGGAATGTAACTATTGATTGTTACCTTGGCATATTGGTGTATTTGTGATTTTATTCATAGTTTTCCATACGTTAGTTTAAATAGAAACAATTTTCGAATATATATACATATATGAAGAATTTATATTCTATACTAACATATTATGGAATGTAACTATTGATTGTTGCCTTGGCATATTGGTGTATTTGTGATTTTATTCATGGTTTTCCATACGTTAGTTTAAATAGAAACAATTTTCGAATATATATACATATATGAAGAATTTATATTCTATACTAACATATTATGGAATGTAACCTTGGCATATTGGTGTCATTGTATTTTATTCCTGGTATTCTATAGTTAGTTTAAATAGAAATAAATTTTTGAATTCAAAATTTTATATTCTATACTAGCATTACATAGAAATTATCCTCAACTGTTTGTTTCTTGTATACATACAGGAAATTAAACAGATGAAGAAAAAAAAAAAACAAAACAAATAAAAATTATAAGAAAAACTAAATTTTAACAAAAGAAAAAAGGAGAAATTTTTTCAATCATATATATATTTATGATTAAAAAATAGAATTATGGAATTATTAATTTCAATTCAGAGAGAAAAATTATGTAATATATGAAATTATTACATTAAAAATGCATTTGAAGAAAAAGTAAAATGTTATTAAAAATGATACATTTGAAAATTGGCAAATATTAAGAAGAAATATCGTTCTTATATTTTATACAAAATATATATAGAGAACGAAAATTCTTTTTCATAAAAAACGGTTTTTGAATTCTGATAAGAAAAGCTAAAGGGGTCGGCGGGAGCGCACATTGAACGAAAGAAAATGAAAGAAAAACACAACAAAGAAGAAGACCAAATAAAATACAAATATTTTATACAAATAAAAGCA
>NW_026530075.1:7500-10000 GCF_028408465.1 Anastrepha ludens
TAAATAAAATGATTAAAAAAATACAAAATAATCAAACATAATAAATACCACCACTGTATTATTGTTGAACTAAGACATTCGCAACTTAATAAAAATGTTTAGAGTTAAATATATTTGATATATATTATTGAAAGAAAATCAATTTATATTTTATTATTATTATTATTTAATTTTACTCTTTCAATTAATATATGCAAAAAAAAATTGACATTTGTTATAAATAAAAATAAATAAAAAAAATACTCTAAGCGGTGGATCACTTGGCTCATGGGTCGATGAAGAACGCAGCAAACTGTGCGTCATCGTGTGAACTGCAGGACACATGAACATCGACATTTTGAACGCATATCGCAGTCCATGCTGTTATGTACATTAAATTAAATTTTAAAGTACTGCTTGGACTACATATGGTTGAGGGTTGTAAGACTATGCTAAATAAGTTGCTTATTCTTTTATAAAAATAATTGAATTTAAGCAAATGTGTATATTATTGGATTTTAAATAATTCATAATATTAATAGCAAAAAAAATAAGATATATAATGAATTTTTTATTTATTAATATATTCTTAAAAAAAAAAAATCCTCTCAAATAAAATGAAATAAAAAAAATTTTGAATCTAAGTATTCTCTTTAAAAAATTTTCATATTATTTATATATATATAAAATATTAATTTATATATGTAATTAAAGGAGGAATGTCTAGCATAAAATTAATTTTTTTTATTCTAGAATTGCCTCATTTTACATAATTATTATTTATAATATATATTTATATAAAAGGAAAAAAGAAAAATAGAGATGAAAAGATGATATAATTATTTATTAAATTGTGAGAAGATAAAAAATATTTTAAAACAACCTCAACTCATATGGGATTACCCCCTGAATTTAAGCATATTAATGAGGGGAGGAAAAGAAACTAACAAGGATTTTCTTAGTAGCGGCGAGCGAAAAGAAAATAGTTCAGCACTAAGTCACTTTGTCTATATGTCAAATGTGAGATGCAGTGTATGGAATATCTTAATATCTAGTATGAGAAATTAACGATTTAAGTCCTTCTTAAATGAGGCCATTTACCCATAGAGGGTGCCAGGCCCGTATAACGTTAATGATTACTAGAAAGATATTTCCAAAGAGTCGTGTTGCTTGATAGTGCAGCACTAAGTGGGTGGTAAACTCCATCTAAAACTAAATATAACCATGAGACCGATAGTAAACAAGTACCGTGAGGGAAAGTTGAAAAGAACTCTGAATAGAGAGTTAAATAGTACGTGAAACTGCTTAGAGGTTAAGCCCGATGAACCTGAATATCCATTATGAAAAATTCATCATTAAATAATTAAAAATAATGTGCATTTTTTTCATATAAGGACATTGTAATCTATTAACATAATAAAAGTATTTATCAAAAGATCATTGGTGA
Source organism: Anastrepha ludens (assembly GCF_028408465.1). NCBI lineage: Eukaryota > Metazoa > Arthropoda > Insecta > Diptera > Tephritidae > Anastrepha > Anastrepha ludens. The sequence continues at coordinate 8,927 of NW_026530075.1, forward strand.
TATTAAGTTTATTTAAATTAATTTGCTTTTTAAGCATATTAACATAGAATAAATACTAATGATTTGATAAAGTGTTGATAGATTTTATTATATATAATGCTAAAATTCATTTTTGAATTTTACAAAAAATTTAATATCTATGATATTAATATTTATTTGTATGCATTTATATGATTAACAATGCGAAAGATTCAGGATACCTTCGGGACCCGTCTTGAAACACGGACCAAGGAGTCTAACATATGTGCAAGTCATTGAGTTATATTAAACTTAATGGCATAATTAACTTAACTTAAAATATAATGGGATTAATTTTTAGTCTATTTTCTTAAATAGTCAATTAATTCAATCCCGGGGCGTTCCATATAGTTATGTATAATGATAATTTATTATTATTTATACCTCTAACTGGAGCGTACCTTGAGCATATATGCTGTGACCCGAAAGATGGTGAACTATACTTGATCAGGTTGAAGTCAGGGGAAACCCTGATGGAAGACCGAAACAGTTCTGACGTGCAAATCGATTGTCAGAATTGAGTATAGGGGCGAAAGACCAATCGAACCATCTAGTAGCTGGTTCCCTCCGAAGTTTCCCTCAGGATAGCTGGTGCATTTAAAAATTATATAAAATAATCTTATCTGGTAAAGCGAATGATTAGAGGCCTTAGGGTCGAAACGATTTTAACCTATTCTCAAACTTTAAATGGGTAAGAACCTCACCTTTCTTGATATGAAGGTTGAGGTTATGATATAATGTGCCCAGTGGGCCACTTTTGGTAAGCAGAACTGGCGCTGTGGGATGAACCAAACGTAATGTTACGGTGCCTAAATTAACAACTCATGCAGATACCATGAAAGGCGTTGGTTGCTTAAAACAGCAGGACGGTGGACATGGAAGTCGTAATCCGCTAAGGAGTGTGTAACAACTCACCTGCCGAAGCAACTAGCCCTTAAAATGGATGGCGCTTAAGTTGTATACCTATACATTACCGCTAAAGTAGATGATTTATAAAACAATTTCGATTGATTTATAAATTTTGAAACTTTAGTGAGTAGGAGGGTACAATAGTGT
>NW_026530075.1:15000-20000 GCF_028408465.1 Anastrepha ludens
GGAATGTAACTATTGATTGTTGCCTTGGCATATTGGTGTATTTGTGATTTTATTCATGGTTTTCCATACGTTAGTTTAAATAGAAACAATTTTCGAATATATATACATATATGAAGAATTTATATTCTATACTAACATATTATGGAATGTAACCTTGGCATATTGGTGTCATTGTATTTTATTCCTGGTATTCTATAGTTAGTTTAAATAGAAATAAATTTTTGAATTCAAAATTTTATATTCTATACTAGCATTACATAGAAATTATCCTCAACTGTTTGTTTCTTGTATACATACAGGAAATTAAACAGATGAAGAAAAAAAAAAAACAAAACAAATAAAAATTATAAGAAAAACTAAATTTTAAACAAAAGAAAAAAGGAGAAATTTTTTCAATCATATATATATTTATGATTAAAAAATAGAATTATGGAATTATTAATTTCAATTCAGAGAGAAAAATTATGTAATATATGAAATTATTACATTAAAAATGCATTTGAAGAAAAAGTAAAATGTTATTAAAAATGATACATTTGAAAATTGGCAAATATTAAGAAGAAATATCGTTCTTATATTTTTATACAAAATATATATAGAGAACGAAAATTCTTTTTCATAAAAAACGGTTTTTGAATTCTGATAAGAAAAGCTAAAGGGGTCGGCGGGAGCGCACATTGAACGAAAGAAAATGAAAGAAAAACACAACAAAGAAGAAGACCAAATAAAATACAAATATTTTATACAAATAAAAGCACATTATTAATAAATAATAATAATAATAATGATGATGATGATGAGATGATACATAAATTGTGTTATTAAAATTATGTTCTATTGTATGTGCGTTTTCCCCTTTACTTTTTATATACACCGTAATTTATGAAATTTTCAAATATGAAAAACAAAGAAAAATATATAAACAAATATATATTATTCTGGTTGATCCTGCCAGTAGTTATATGCTTGTCTCAAAGATTAAGCCATGCATGTCTAAGTACAAACAAATTAAAAGTGAAACCGCAAAAGGCTCATTATATCAGTTATGGTTCCATAGATCGTTAACAGTTACTTGGATAACTGTGGTAATTCTAGAGCTAATACATGCAATATAAACACGGACCTTATGGAACGTGTGCTTTTATTAGACTAAAACCAAGCGATCATTTGATCGTTAAATTGGTTGAACTCTAGATAACTTGCAGATCGTATGGTCCCGTACCGACGACAGATCTTTCAAATGTCTGCCCTATCAACTTTTGATGGTAGTATCTAGGACTACCATGGTTGCAACGGGTAACGGGGAATCAGGGTTCGATTCCGGAGAGGGAGCCTGAGAAACGGCTACCACATCTAAGGAAGGCAGCAGGCGCGTAAATTACCCACTCCCAGTTCGGGGAGGTAGTGACGAAAAATAACAATACAGGACTCATATCCGAGGCCCTGTAATTGGAATGAGTACACTTTAAATCCTTTAACAAGGACCTATTGGAGGGCAAGTCTGGTGCCAGCAGCCGCGGTAATTCCAGCTCCAATAGCGTATATTAAAGTTGTTGCGGTTAAAACGTTCGTAGTTGAATTTGTGCTTCATACGGGTAGTACAACTATATATTGTGGTATGTACATTACCTTATGTATGTAAGCGTATTACCGGTGGAGTTCTTATATATAATTAATACAATGTATTTTTTATATATTCCTCCTATTTAAACCTACTTCAGTGCTCTTCATCGAGTGTTGTTGTGGGCCGGTACAATTACTTTGAACAAATTAGAGTGCTTAAAGCAGGCTCCAAATGCCTGAATATTTTGTGCATGGAATAATGAAATAAGACCTCTGTTCTACTTTCATTGGTTTTTAGATCAAGAGGTAATGATTAATAGAAGCAGTTTGGGGGCATTAGTATTACGACGCGAGAGGTGAAATTCTTGGACCGTCGTAAGACTAACTTAAGCGAAAGCATTTGCCAAAGATGTTTTCATTAATCAAGAACGAAAGTTAGAGGTTCGAAGGCGATCAGATACCGCCCTAGTTCTAACCATAAACGATGCCAGCTAGCAATTGGGTGTAGCTACTACTATGGCTCTCTCAGTCGCTTCCCGGGAAACCAAAGCTTTTGGGCTCCGGGGGAAGTATGGTTGCAAAGCTGAAACTTAAAGGAATTGACGGAAGGGCACCACCAGGAGTGGAGCCTGCGGCTTAATTTGACTCAACACGGGAAAACTTACCAGGTCCGAACATAAGCGTGTAAGACAGATTGATAGCTCTTTCTCGAATCTATGGGTGGTGGTGCATGGCCGTTCTTAGTTCGTGGAGTGATTTGTCTGGTTAATTCCGATAACGAACGAGACTCAAATATATTAAATAGATGCTTTCAGGATTATGATGTTGAAACTTATATAGCCTTCTTTCATGCGTACATCTTGAATGTACAAGTGTTTGAATGTGTTTATATAAGTGGAGTCGTACCTGTTGGTTTGTCCCATTATAAGGACACTAGCTTCTTAAATGGACAAATTGCGTCTAGCAGTAACGAGATTGAGCAATAACAGGTCTGTGATGCCCTTAGATGTCCTGGGCTGCACGCGCGCTACAATGAAAGTATCAACGTGTATTTCCTAGACCGAGAGGTCCGGGTAAACCGCTGAACCACTTTCATGCTTGGGATTGTGAACTGAAACTGTTCACATGAACTTGGAATTCCCAGTAAGTGCGAGTTATTAACTCGCATTGATTAAGTCCCTGCCCTTTGTACACACCGCCCGTCGCTACTACCGATTGAATTATTTAGTGAGGTCTCCGGACGTGATCACTGTGACGCCTCGTGTGTCACGGTTGTTTCGCAAAAGTTGACCGAACTTGATTATTTAGAGGAAGTAAAAGTCGTAACAAGGTTTCCGTAGGTGAACCTGCGGAAGGATCATTATTGTGTTCCATATCCGTAAGAAAAACAAACAATGCCAAAACAAATAAAAACAAAAACAAACAAAAGAAAAAAAGAAAAAAAAGAAAAATTTATAATTATTTTGAATCCATATTCTTTTTATTCTTTTTCATTCAATTTGTTATCCATCAATTATATCATATTAAATATAATATGATGGTACATTTTGTAATGTTTTTTCTTATTTTTTCTTTTAAAAACCTTTAAACATGAAAATAGAAAGTTGTACTTATTATTCATTTGATTGAATGATAAGTTAATTTGTTCACAATAACAAAAGTGGTATATATTTATTATTATATTTATATATAAATAAAATGATTAAAAAAATACAAAATAATCAAACATAATAAATACCACCACTGTATTATTGTTGAACTAAGACATTCGCAACTTAATAAAAATGTTTAGAGTTAAATATATTTGATATATATTATTGAAAGAAAATCAATTTATATTTTATTATTATTATTATTTAATTTTACTCTTTCAATTAATATATGCAAAAAAAAATTGACATTTGTTATAAATAAAAATAAATAAAAAAATACTCTAAGCGGTGGATCACTTGGCTCATGGGTCGATGAAGAACGCAGCAAACTGTGCGTCATCGTGTGAACTGCAGGACACATGAACATCGACATTTTGAACGCATATCGCAGTCCATGCTGTTATGTACATTAAATTAAATTTTAAAGTACTGCTTGGACTACATATGGTTGAGGGTTGTAAGACTATGCTAAATAAGTTGCTTATTCTTTTATAAAAATAATTGAATTTAAGCAAATGTGTATATTATTGGATTTTAAATAATTCATAATATTAATAGCAAAAAAATAAAGATATATAATGAATTTTTTATTTATTAATATATTCTTAAAAAAAAAAAATCCTCTCAAATAAAATGAAATAAAAAAAATTTTGAATCTAAGTATTCTCTTTAAAAAATTTTCATATTATTTATATATATATAAAATATTAATTTATATATGTAATTAAAGGAGGAATGTCTAGCATAAAAATTAATTTTTTTTATTCTAGAATTGCCTCATTTTACATAATTATTATTTATAATATATATTTATATAAAAGGAAAAAAGAAAAATAGAGATGAAAAGATGATATAATTATTTATTAAATTGTGAGAAGATAAAAAATATTTTAAAACAACCTCAACTCATATGGGATTACCCCCTGAATTTAAGCATATTAATGAGGGGAGGAAAAGAAACTAACAAGGATTTTCTTAGTAGCGGCGAGCGAAAAGAAAATAGTTCAGCACTAAGTCACTTTGTCTATATGTCAAATGTGAGATGCAGTGTATGGAATATCTTAATATCTAGTATGAGAAATTAACGATTTAAGTCCTTCTTAAATGAGGCCATTTACCCATAGAGGGTGCCAGGCCCGTATAACGTTAATGATTACTAGAAAGATATTTCCAAAGAGTCGTGTTGCTTGATAGTGCAGCACTAAGTGGGTGGTAAACTCCATCTAAAACTAAATATAACCATGAGACCGATAGTAAACAAGTACCGTGAGGGAAAGTTGAAAAGAACTCTGAATAGAGAGTTAAATAGTACGTGAAACTGCTTAGAGGTTAAGCCCGATGAACCTGAATATCCATTATGAAAAATTCATCATTAAATAATTAAAAATAATGTGCATTTTTTTCATATAAGGACATTGTAATCTATTAACATAATAAAAGTATTTATCAAAAGATCATTGGTGATATTAAGTTTATTTAAATTAATTTGCTTTTTAAGCATATTAACATAGAATAAATACTAATGATTTGATAAAGTGTTGATAGATTTTATTATATATAATGCTAAAATTCATTTTTTGAATTTTACAAAAAATTTAATATCTATGATATTAATATTTATTTGTATGCATTTATATGATTAACAATGCGAAAGATTCAGGATACCTTCGGGACCCGTCTTGAAACACGGACCAAGGAGTCTAACATATGTGCAAGTCATTGAGTTATATTAAACTTAATGGCATAATTAACTTAACTTAAAAATATAATGGGATTAATTTTTAG